>NC_089819.1:30352915-30652915 GCF_029633855.1 Hoplias malabaricus
GTCATAATTCAGATTGTAGTTCATGTTCAAATGTATGTGGGTAAAGCTCCAACAGCACTGCTTGGTTTGATCCACAAGGTCCAGTACAACACACCACCACCAGATGGCAGTGTTGCACTGTGAATAATCCACCACCCATCTCATAATGCTTAGCAATAGTGCTTGAGCCTCACAGACAGATCAAAATCAGAAATTTTGGATGTCTTAAGTCAGCAGAGAGTATGCAATGTTGTGTATGATCTCAAAGTGGCAAACGTAAGCAAATTTATTGCCTACAAAGCGAGGAAGCCGTAAATCGCCGCTTGCGGCTATATTTATTATTAGGGGTTCGAGCACGAAGTGCTTGAAACCCTATTGTGTTTGTTCTGATTTTAATTTGTTATTATTAGGGGTTCGAGCACGAAGTGCTTGAAACCCTATTGTGTTTGTTCTGATTTTAATTTGTTATTATTATTATTCTTTTTCTTTTTCTGCCATAAAACGAATCGCACAGCCCAAACCGTAAGGCCTAGACACTTGAGACTTGGTCAATAGGTAGTAGTCGGTCTCGCTACTCAGGCGCAAAATATCAGCCCAATTGGCCTCAAGGGGGCGCTACAGCGAAGGAAAATGATTTCATTAAAAGATTTTCCACCCCGTGTGGCGTAGAGACGAAATCTTTTTTTTCCATGATTCCTTGGGTCCTGCCGAATCAAAAAGGTACATACAACCACTAAGCTCCGCCTACTTAGATTTTTTGCTATTTTGCATAATTTGCAAAACCTACTTTTGTGTACTCCTCCGTGGATTTTTGTCCAATTTTCTTGAGCTTGGTGTCAAAATGTTCGCAGGAGCCTGTAGTTTAATAATTATCAAAAAGACGTTGAAATTTCGATTCAAGATGGCCGCCATATGCAAATGAACCTCTTCGGCTTATTTTATGTTTTACTTAAAAATCTATAACAAACTCATGGTTTACTCAAATGTGTTTACATTTCATATTCTACTTTCAGACATGATTCTGAGGTAGCTTGTCAATGGAGAAGCCAATATTCATATAGGGGGCGCTGTAAATGCTTCAAGTTTATATCTCAGCATCCGTAAGGCGGATCGGACCGCCGCTTGGCATGCTGCTTCTATGGGCAAGGCTGTAGAGGGAAAATTAAGGACAACTCGATTCGAGCAAAATTGTGATTGTCATCGACCAATCAGCTGTCATCAGCTGTTTGACAACCTTAACAAGGTCCAATCATCATGGGATTTGACTGGTATGTCCCTGGGAGGCCTCCCTAAGAGCAGAAAAATTGTCATAACGATAGCCACTAGGGGGCGCTATATCAAGAAAATATTATATATCTATGTGAAAATTAAGCATATTGACACGCAGTTTGCTTCTTTTTATACTCTGCAGAGGGCCTAACAACTTTGTAATTGCAAGTGTTGTCAAAAAATGCTTTGCTTTTTCTCAGTTTCCAAATGTTCAAAATTGAAGCTTTTCGAACTAGTCCGTGGAATTTTGCGATATTCACAAACAGTTGACCTTGTTGGAATCTGCAGAGTCTGTAGGTAAATAATTATCAAAAAAAGTTCAACATTTGGACAAACTTTTGTTGTAATAAAACAATTAATTGAAGTGTGGGGAGCTTTAAACATTCTTTTAGCTATAACTCAAACAAATTAAGTCCAATCAAGACCAAACGTGACAGAAGTATGTATGGTCTTGTCCTGAAGACGTATGTACAATATGATCAAAATTTACCAAAAGGGGGCGCTACAATTGGACAAAAACTGATTAAATGGGCTTTTTTATGTTATAGCGCCATCTAGGATTGCAGTGGCACCCCAACTTAATTATGACATCTGGTCCTCAGTCTGATCAAGTATGTGACGTTTTAAAATTTTTGGGGAAAGCATTTTTGAGTTATAGGTGTATATTATTGTACACATATAGCTTATATTTGACTTGAGGAATACATGCTAGATCTGTGTTATTGGGAGTGGCCTGTAAGCTACATAGTAATAAAAGTGCAACATTTTTTTGTTAAAGTTCAGATCCTTAGGATTCAGCTGATACCGTACATGCCCATGTTAGGTAAATATCCACATAGGAGTACATGCTTAAATCTTTCTGTATGTGCTTTCATGGCTGATCTAAAAATATGGGAAAGTAGTCATTTCTCACCAGCAGATGGCAGTCTAAGACTATACATTGTGCTGTTGAACTACAGTGGCTCTGAGACATTATGCAAAATGCAATGTGGAGCAAAGACCATAAGGCCCAGAAACACCTCCCTTGGCAGCAAGGTCCAGCAGGTGTAAAATGACTCAGCCAAGGAAAATGACATTCTTTGGCCAGATGGTGGCGCTATAGCAAAGGGAAAAGCATTGAGGTCTATATCTCCTACACCGTAAGGCCTAGAGATTAAATCTTTTTGTCCCTTATTCCTTGGCTTAAGACAAACTAATTTGCTGTTGGATCATAAAGCTCAGCCCACTTAGATTTTGAGCTAATTTGCATAATTTGCAAAACATACTTTTGTCAATAAGTCTATGAATTTTTCACCAAGTCCCTTGAGCTTGGTGCCAAAACGTTCACATGAGTCTGACCCTAGGTAATTATAGAATTAATTGACATTTTGATTCATGATGGCAAATGAACCTCTTCAGCTTATCACAGGTTTTACTTGAACATCTCTAACTCCATACTTTGCTCAAATGGGTTCAAATTTCAGGTTCTACTTATAGAAATGCTTTTAAAGGTAGCATGGCAGCGATGTAGGCCTATTGCTTCCAAACAGGCCTGTTAAGCGAGAACCCCGTTAATTGCCGCTTGCGGCTATATTTATTATTCTTTTTCTTTTTCTGCCATAAAACGAATCGCACAGCCCAAACCGTAAGGCCTAGACACTTGAGACTTGGTCAATAGGTAGTAGTCGGTCTCGCTACTCAGGCGCAAAATATCAGCCCAATTGGCCTCAAGGGGGCGCTACAGCGAAGGAAAACGCTTTCATTAAAAGATTTTCCACCCCGTGTGGCGTAGAGACGAAATCTTTTTTTTCCCTGATTCCTTGGGTCCTGCCGAATCAAAAAGGTACATACAACCACTAAGCTCCGCCTACTTAGATTTTTTGCTATTTTGCATAATTTGCAAAACCTACTTTTGTGTACTCCTCCGTGGATTTTTGTCCAATTTTCTTGAGCTTGGTGTCAAAATGTTCGCAGGAGCCTGTAGTTTAATAATTATCAAAAAGACGTTGAAATTTCGATTCAAGATGGCCGCCATATGCAAATGAACCTCTTCGGCTTATTTTATGTTTTACTTAAAAATCTATAACAAACTCATGGTTTACTCAAATGTGTTTACATTTCATATTCTACTTTCAGACATGATTCTGAGGTAGCTTGTCAAAGGAGAAGCCAATATTCATATAGGGGGCGCTGTAAATGCTTCAAGTTTATATCTCAGCATCCGTAAGGCGGATCGGACCGCCGCTTGGCATGCTGCTTCTATGGGCAAGGCTGTAGAGGGAAAATTAAGGACAACTCGATTCGAGCAAAATTGTGATTGTCATCGACCAATCAGCTGTCATCAGCTGTTTGACAACCTTAACAAGGTCCAATCATCATGGGATTTGACTGGTATGTCCCTGGGAGGCCTCCCTAAGAGCAGAAAAATTGTCATAACGATAGCCACTAGGGGGCGCTATATCAAGAAAATATTATATATCTCTGTGAAAATTAAGCATATTGACACGCAGTTTGCTTCTTTTTATACTCTGCAGAGGGCCTAACAACTTTGTAATTGCAAGTGTTGTCAAAAAATGCTTTGCTTTTTCTCAGTTTCCAAATGTTCAAAATTGAAGCTTTTCGAACTAGTCCGTGGAATTTTGCGATATTCACAAACAGTTGACCTTGTTGGAATCTGCAGAGTCTGTAGGTAAATAATTATCAAAAAAAGTTCAACATTTGGACAAACTTTTGTTGTAATAAAACAATTAATTGAAGTGTGGGGAGCTTTAAACATTCTTTTAGCTATAACTCAAACAAATTAAGTCCAATCAAGACCAAACGTGACAGAAGTATGTATGGTCTTGTCCTGAAGACGTATGTACAATATGATCAAAATTTACCAAAAGGGGGCGCTACAATTGGACAAAAACTGATTAAATGGGCTTTTTTATGTTATAGCGCCATCTAGGATTGCAGTGGCACCCCAACTTAATTATGACATCTGGTCCTCAGTCTGATCAAGTATGTGACGTTTTAAAATTTTTGGGGAAAGCATTTTTGAGTTATAGGTGTATATTAGTGTACACATATAGCTTATATTTGACTTGAGGAATACATGCTAGATCTGTGTTATTGGGAGTGGCCTGTAAGCTACATAGTAATAAAAGTGCAACATTTTTTTGTTAAAGTTCAGATCCTTAGGATTCAGCTGATACCGTACATGCCCATGTTAGGTAAATATCCACATAGGAGTACATGCTTAAATCTTTCTGTATGTGCTTTCATGGCTGATCTAAAAATATGGGAAAGTAGTCATTTCTCACCAGCAGATGGCAGTCTAAGACTATACATTGTGCTGTTGAACTACAGTGGCTCTGAGACATTATGCAAAATGCAATGTGGAGCAAAGACCATAAGGCCCAGAAACACCTCCCTTGGCAGCAAGGTCCAGCAGGTGTAAAATGACTCAGCCAAGGAAAATGACATTCTTTGGCCAGATGGTGGCGCTATAGCAAAGGGAAAAGCATTGAGGTCTATATCTCCTACACCGTAAGGCCTAGAGATGAAATCTTTTTGTCCCTTATTCCTTGGCTTAAGACAAACTAATTTGCTGTTGGATCATAAAGCTCAGCCCACTTAGATTTTGAGCTAATTTGCATAATTTGCAAAACATACTTTTGTCAATAAGTCTATGAATTTTTCACCAAGTCCCTTGAGCTTGGTGCCAAAACGTTCACATGAGTCTGACCCTAGGTAATTATAGAATTAATTGACATTTTGATTCATGATGGCAAATTAACCTCTTCAGCTTATCACAGGTTTTACTTGAACATCTCTAACTCCATACTTTGCTCAAATGGGTTCAAATTTAAGATTCTACTTATAGAAATGCTTTTAAAGGTAGCATAGCAGCGATGTAGGCCTATTGCTTCCAAACAGGCCTGTTAAGCGAGAACCCCGTTAATTGCCGCTTGCGGCTATATTTATTATTCTTTTTCTTTTTCTGCCATAAAACGAATCGCACAGCCCAAACCGTAAGGCCTAGACACTTGAGACTTGGTCAATAGGTAGTAGTCGGTCTCGCTACTCAGGCGCAAAATATCAGCCCAATTGGCCTCAAGGGGGCGCTACAGCAAAGGAAAACGCTTTCATTAAAAGATTTTCCACCCCGTGTGGCGTAGAGACGAAATCTTTTTTTTCCCTGATTCCTTGGGTCCTGCCGAATCAAAAAGGTACATACAACCACTAAGCTCCGCCTACTTAGATTTTTTGCTATTTTGCATAATTTGCAAAACCTACTTTTGTGTACTCCTCCGTGGATTTTTGTCCAATTTTCTTGAGCTTGGTGTCAAAATGTTCGCAGGAGCCTGTAGTTTAATAATTATCAAAAAAACGTTGAAATTTCGATTCAAGATGGCCGCCATATGCAAATGAACCTCTTCGGCTTATTTTATGTTTTACTTAAAAATCTATAACAAACTCATGGTTTACTCAAATGTGTTTACATTTCATATTCTACTTTCAGACATGATTCTGAGGTAGCTTGTCAAAGGAGAAGCCAATATTCATATAGGGGGCGCTGTAAATGCTTCAAGTTTATATCTCAGCATCCGTAAGGCGGATCGGACCGCCGCTTGGCATGCTGCTTCTATGGGCAAGGCTGTAGAGGGAAAATTAAGGACAACTCGATTCGAGCAAAATTGTGATTGTCATCGACCAATCAGCTGTCATCAGCTGTTTGACAACCTTAACAAGGTCCAATCATCATGGGATTTGACTGGTATGTCCCTGGGAGGCCTCCCTAAGAGCAGAAAAATTGTCATAACGATAGCCACTAGGGGGCGCTATATCAAGAAAATATTATATATCTCTGTGAAAATTAAGCATATTGACACGCAGTTTGCTTCTTTTTATACTCTGCAGAGGGCCTAACAACTTTGTAATTGCAAGTGTTGTCAAAAAATGCTTTGCTTTTTCTCAGTTTCCAAATGTTCAAAATTGAAGCTTTTCGAACTAGTCCGTGGAATTTTGCGATATTCACAAACAGTTGACCTTGTTGGAATCTGCAGAGTCTGTAGGTAAATAATTATCAAAAAAAGTTCAACATTTGGACAAACTTTTGTTGTAATAAAACAATTAATTGAAGTGTGGGGAGCTTTAAACATTCTTTTAGCTATAACTCAAACAAATTAAGTCCAATCAAGACCAAACGTGACAGAAGTATGTATGGTCTTGTCCTGAAGACGTATGTACAATATGATCAAAATTTACCAAAAGGGGGCGCTACAATTGGACAAAAACTGATTAAATGGGCTTTTTTATGTTATAGCGCCATCTAGGAACGCAGTGGCACCCCAACTTAATTATGACATCTGGTCCTCAGTCTGATCAAGTATGTGACGTTTTAAAATTTTTGGGGAAAGCATTTTTGAGTTATAGGTGTATATTAGTGTACACATATAGCTTATATTTGACTTGAGGAATACATGCTAGATCTGTGTTATTGGGAGTGGCCTGTAAACTACATAGTAATAAAAGTGCAACAATTTTTTGTTAAAGTTCAGATCCTTAGGATTCAGCTGATACCGTACATGCCCATGTTAGGTAAATATCCACATAGGAGTACATGCTTAAATCTTTCTGTATGTGCTTTTATGGCTGATCTAAAAATATGGGAAAGTAGTCATTTCTCACCAGCAGATGGCAGTCTAAGACTATACATTGTGCTGTTGAACTACAGTGGCTCTGAGACATTATGCAAAATGCAATGTGGAGCAAAGACCATAAGGCCCAGAAACACCTCCCTTGGCAGCAAGGTCCAGCAGGTGTAAAATGACTCAGCCAAGGAAAATGACATTCTTTGGCAAGATGGTGGCGCTATAGCAAAGGGAAAAGCACTGAGGTCTATATCTCCTACACCGTAAGGCCTAGAGATGAAATCTTTTTGTCCCTTATTCCTTGGCTTAAGACAAACTAATTTGCTGTTGGATCATAAAGCTCAGCCCACTTAGATTTTGAGCTAATTTGCATAATTTGCAAAACATACTTTTGTCAATAAGTCTATGAATTTTTCACCAAGTCCCTTGAGCTTGGTGCCAAAACGTTCACATGAGTCTGACCCTAGGTAATTATAGAATTAATTGACATTTTGATTCATGATGGCAAATGAACCTCTTCAGCTTATCACAGGTTTTACTTGAGCATCTCTAACTCCATACTTTGCTCAAATGGGTTCAAATTTAAGATTCTACTTATAGAAATGCTTTTAAAGGTAGCATGGCAGCGATGTAGGCCTATTGCTTCCAAACAGGCCTGTTAAGCGAGAACCCCGTTAATTGCCGCTTGCGGCTATATTTATTATTATTAGGGGTTCGAGCACGAAGTGCTTGAAACCCTATTGTGTTTGTTCTGATTTTAATTTGTTATTATTATTATTCTTTTTCTTTTTCTGCCATAAAACGAATCGCACAGCCCAAACCGTAAGGCCTAGACACTTGAGACTTGGTCAATAGGTAGTAGTCGGTCTCGCTACTCAGGCGCAAAATATCAGCCCAATTGGCCTCAAGGGGGCGCTACAGCGAAGGAAAACGCTTTCATTAAAAGATTTTCCACCCCGTGTGGCGTAGAGACGAAATCTTTTTTTTCCCTGATTCCTTGGGTCCTGCCGAATCAAAAAGGTACATACAACCACTAAGCTCCGCCTACTTAGATTTTTTGCTATTTTGCATAATTTGCAAAACCTACTTTTGTGTACTCCTCCGTGGATTTTTGTCCAATTTTCTTGAGCTTGGTGTCAAAATGTTCGCAGGAGCCTGTAGTTTAATAATTATCAAAAAGACGTTGAAATTTCGATTCAAGATGGCCGCCATATGCAAATGAACCTCTTCGGCTTATTTTATGTTTTACTTAAAAATCTATAACAAACTCATGGTTTACTCAAATGTGTTTACATTTCATATTCTACTTTCAGACATGATTCTGAGGTAGCTTGTCAAAGGAGAAGCCAATATTCATATAGGGGGCGCTGTAAATGCTTCAAGTTTATATCTCAGCATCCGTAAGGCGGATCGGACCGCCGCTTGGCATGCTGCTTCTATGGGCAAGGCTGTAGAGGGAAAATTAAGGACAACTCGATTCGAGCAAAATTGTGATTGTCATCGACCAATCAGCTGTCATCAGCTGTTTGACAACCTTAACAAGGTCCAATCATCATGGGATTTGACTGGTATGTCCCTGGGAGGCCTCCCTAAGAGCAGAAAAATTGTCATAACGATAGCCACTAGGGGGCGCTATATCAAGAAAATATTATATATCTCTGTGAAAATTAAGCATATTGACACGCAGTTTGCTTCTTTTTATACTCTGTAGAGGGCCTAACAACTTTGTAATTGCAAGTGTTGTCAAAAAATGCTTTGCTTTTTCTCAGTTTCCAAATGTTCAAAATTGAAGCTTTTCGAACTAGTCCGTGGAATTTTGCGATATTCACAAACAGTTGACCTTGTTGGAATCTGCAGAGTCTGTAGGTAAATAATTATCAAAAAAAGTTCAACATTTGGACAAACTTTTGTTGTAATAAAACAATTAATTGAAGTGTGGGGAGCTTTAAACATTCTTTTAGCTATAACTCAAACAAATTAAGTCCAATCAAGACCAAACGTGACAGAAGTATGTATGGTCTTGTCCTGAAGACGTATGTACAATATGATCAAAATTTACCAAAAGGGGGCGCTACAATTGGACAAAAACTGATTAAATGGGCTTTTTTATGTTATAGCGCCATCTAGGATTGCAGTGGCACCCCAACTTAATTATGACATCTGGTCCTCAGTCTGATCAAGTATGTGACGTTTTAAAATTTTTGGGGAAAGCATTTTTGAGTTATAGGTGTATATTAGTGTACACATATAGCTTATATTTGACTTGAGGAATACATGCTAGATCTGTGTTATTGGGAGTGGCCTGTAAGCTACATAGTAATAAAAGTGCAACATTTTTTTGTTAAAGTTCAGATCCTTAGGATTCAGCTGATACCGTACATGCCCATGTTAGGTAAATATCCACATAGGAGTACATGCTTAAATCTTTCTGTATGTGCTTTCATGGCTGATCTAAAAATATGGGAAAGTAGTCATTTCTCACCAGCAGATGGCAGTCTAAGACTATACATTGTGCTGTTGAACTACAGTGGCTCTGAGACATTATGCAAAATGCAATGTGGAGCAAAGACCATAAGGCCCAGAAACACCTCCCTTGGCAGCAAGGTCCAGCAGGTGTAAAATGACTCAGCCAAGGAAAATGACATTCTTTGGCCAGATGGTGGCGCTATAGCAAAGGGAAAAGCATTGAGGTCTATATCTCCTACACCGTAAGGCCTAGAGATGAAATCTTTTTGTCCCTTATTCCTTGGCTTAAGACAAACTAATTTGCTGTTGGATCATAAAGCTCAGCCCACTTAGATTTTGAGCTAATTTGCATAATTTGCAAAACATACTTTTGTCAATAAGTCTATGAATTTTTCACCAAGTCCCTTGAGCTTGGTGCCAAAACGTTCACATGAGTCTGACCCTAGGTAATTATAGAATTAATTGACATTTTGATTCATGATGGCAAATTAACCTCTTCAGCTTATCACAGGTTTTACTTGAACATCTCTAACTCCATACTTTGCTCAAATGGGTTCAAATTTAAGATTCTACTTATAGAAATGCTTTTAAAGGTAGCATAGCAGCGATGTAGGCCTATTGCTTCCAAACAGGCCTGTTAAGCGAGAACCCCGTTAATTGCCGCTTGCGGCTATATTTATTATTCTTTTTCTTTTTCTGCCATAAAACGAATCGCACAGCCCAAACCGTAAGGCCTAGACACTTGAGACTTGGTCAATAGGTAGTAGTCGGTCTCGCTACTCAGGCGCAAAATATCAGCCCAATTGGCCTCAAGGGGGCGCTACAGCAAAGGAAAACGCTTTCATTAAAAGATTTTCCACCCCGTGTGGCGTAGAGACGAAATCTTTTTTTTCCCTGATTCCTTGGGTCCTGCCGAATCAAAAAGGTACATACAACCACTAAGCTCCGCCTACTTAGATTTTTTGCTATTTTGCATAATTTGCAAAACCTACTTTTGTGTACTCCTCCGTGGATTTTTGTCCAATTTTCTTGAGCTTGGTGTCAAAATGTTCGCAGGAGCCTGTAGTTTAATAATTATCAAAAAAACGTTGAAATTTCGATTCAAGATGGCCGCCATATGCAAATGAACCTCTTCGGCTTATTTTATGTTTTACTTAAAAATCTATAACAAACTCATGGTTTACTCAAATGTGTTTACATTTCATATTCTACTTTCAGACATGATTCTGAGGTAGCTTGTCAAAGGAGAAGCCAATATTCATATAGGGGGCGCTGTAAATGCTTCAAGTTTATATCTCAGCATCCGTAAGGCGGATCGGACCGCCGCTTGGCATGCTGCTTCTATGGGCAAGGCTGTAGAGGGAAAATTAAGGACAACTCGATTCGAGCAAAATTGTGATTGTCATCGACCAATCAGCTGTCATCAGCTGTTTGACAACCTTAACAAGGTCCAATCATCATGGGATTTGACTGGTATGTCCCTGGGAGGCCTCCCTAAGAGCAGAAAAATTGTCATAACGATAGCCACTAGGGGGCGCTATATCAAGAAAATATTATATATCTCTGTGAAAATTAAGCATATTGACACGCAGTTTGCTTCTTTTTATACTCTGCAGAGGGCCTAACAACTTTGTAATTGCAAGTGTTGTCAAAAAATGCTTTGCTTTTTCTCAGTTTCCAAATGTTCAAAATTGAAGCTTTTCGAACTAGTCCGTGGAATTTTGCGATATTCACAAACAGTTGACCTTGTTGGAATCTGCAGAGTCTGTAGGTAAATAATTATCAAAAAAAGTTCAACATTTGGACAAACTTTTGTTGTAATAAAACAATTAATTGAAGTGTGGGGAGCTTTAAACATTCTTTTAGCTATAACTCAAACAAATTAAGTCCAATCAAGACCAAACGTGACAGAAGTATGTATGGTCTTGTCCTGAAGACGTATGTACAATATGATCAAAATTTACCAAAAGGGGGCGCTACAATTGGACAAAAACTGATTAAATGGGCTTTTTTATGTTATAGCGCCATCTAGGAACGCAGTGGCACCCCAACTTAATTATGACATCTGGTCCTCAGTCTGATCAAGTATGTGACGTTTTAAAATTTTTGGGGAAAGCATTTTTGAGTTATAGGTGTATATTAGTGTACACATATAGCTTATATTTGACTTGAGGAATACATGCTAGATCTGTGTTATTGGGAGTGGCCTGTAAACTACATAGTAATAAAAGTGCAACAATTTTTTGTTAAAGTTCAGATCCTTAGGATTCAGCTGATACCGTACATGCCCATGTTAGGTAAATATCCACATAGGAGTACATGCTTAAATCTTTCTGTATGTGCTTTTATGGCTGATCTAAAAATATGGGAAAGTAGTCATTTCTCACCAGCAGATGGCAGTCTAAGACTATACATTGTGCTGTTGAACTACAGTGGCTCTGAGACATTATGCAAAATGCAATGTGGAGCAAAGACCATAAGGCCCAGAAACACCTCCCTTGGCAGCAAGGTCCAGCAGGTGTAAAATGACTCAGCCAAGGAAAATGACATTCTTTGGCAAGATGGTGGCGCTATAGCAAAGGGAAAAGCACTGAGGTCTATATCTCCTACACCGTAAGGCCTAGAGATGAAATCTTTTTGTCCCTTATTCCTTGGCTTAAGACAAACTAATTTGCTGTTGGATCATAAAGCTCAGCCCACTTAGATTTTGAGCTAATTTGCATAATTTGCAAAACATACTTTTGTCAATAAGTCTATGAATTTTTCACCAAGTCCCTTGAGCTTGGTGCCAAAACGTTCACATGAGTCTGACCCTAGGTAATTATAGAATTAATTGACATTTTGATTCATGATGGCAAATGAACCTCTTCAGCTTATCACAGGTTTTACTTGAGCATCTCTAACTCCATACTTTGCTCAAATGGGTTCAAATTTAAGATTCTACTTATAGAAATGCTTTTAAAGGTAGCATGGCAGCGATGTAGGCCTATTGCTTCCAAACAGGCCTGTTAAGCGAGAACCCCGTTAATTGCCGCTTGCGGCTATATTTATTATTATTAGGGGTTCGAGCACGAAGTGCTTGAAACCCTATTGTGTTTGTTCTGATTTTAATTTGTTATTATTATTATTCTTTTTCTTTTTCTGCCATAAAACGAATCGCACAGCCCAAACCGTAAGGCCTAGACACTTGAGACTTGGTCAATAGGTAGTAGTCGGTCTCGCTACTCAGGCGCAAAATATCAGCCCAATTGGCCTCAAGGGGGCGCTACAGCGAAGGAAAACGCTTTCATTAAAAGATTTTCCACCCCGTGTGGCGTAGAGACGAAATCTTTTTTTTCCCTGATTCCTTGGGTCCTGCCGAATCAAAAAGGTACATACAACCACTAAGCTCCGCCTACTTAGATTTTTTGCTATTTTGCATAATTTGCAAAACCTACTTTTGTGTACTCCTCCGTGGATTTTTGTCCAATTTTCTTGAGCTTGGTGTCAAAATGTTCGCAGGAGCCTGTAGTTTAATAATTATCAAAAAGACGTTGAAATTTCGATTCAAGATGGCCGCCATATGCAAATGAACCTCTTCGGCTTATTTTATGTTTTACTTAAAAATCTATAACAAACTCATGGTTTACTCAAATGTGTTTACATTTCATATTCTACTTTCAGACATGATTCTGAGGTAGCTTGTCAAAGGAGAAGCCAATATTCATATAGGGGGCGCTGTAAATGCTTCAAGTTTATATCTCAGCATCCGTAAGGCGGATCGGACCGCCGCTTGGCATGCTGCTTCTATGGGCAAGGCTGTAGAGGGAAAATTAAGGACAACTCGATTCGAGCAAAATTGTGATTGTCATCGACCAATCAGCTGTCATCAGCTGTTTGACAACCTTAACAAGGTCCAATCATCATGGGATTTGACTGGTATGTCCCTGGGAGGCCTCCCTAAGAGCAGAAAAATTGTCATAACGATAGCCACTAGGGGGCGCTATATCAAGAAAATATTATATATCTCTGTGAAAATTAAGCATATTGACACGCAGTTTGCTTCTTTTTATACTCTGTAGAGGGCCTAACAACTTTGTAATTGCAAGTGTTGTCAAAAAATGCTTTGCTTTTTCTCAGTTTCCAAATGTTCAAAATTGAAGCTTTTCGAACTAGTCCGTGGAATTTTGCGATATTCACAAACAGTTGACCTTGTTGGAATCTGCAGAGTCTGTAGGTAAATAATTATCAAAAAAAGTTCAACATTTGGACAAACTTTTGTTGTAATAAAACAATTAATTGAAGTGTGGGGAGCTTTAAACATTCTTTTAGCTATAACTCAAACAAATTAAGTCCAATCAAGACCAAACGTGACAGAAGTATGTATGGTCTTGTCCTGAAGACGTATGTACAATATGATCAAAATTTACCAAAAGGGGGCGCTACAATTGGACAAAAACTGATTAAATGGGCTTTTTTATGTTATAGCGCCATCTAGGATTGCAGTGGCACCCCAACTTAATTATGACATCTGGTCCTCAGTCTGATCAAGTATGTGACGTTTTAAAATTTTTGGGGAAAGCATTTTTGAGTTATAGGTGTATATTAGTGTACACATATAGCTTATATTTGACTTGAGGAATACATGCTAGATCTGTGTTATTGGGAGTGGCCTGTAAGCTACATAGTAATAAAAGTGCAACATTTTTTTGTTAAAGTTCAGATCCTTAGGATTCAGCTGATACCGTACATGCCCATGTTAGGTAAATATCCACATAGGAGTACATGCTTAAATCTTTCTGTATGTGCTTTCATGGCTGATCTAAAAATATGGGAAAGTAGTCATTTCTCACCAGCAGATGGCAGTCTAAGACTATACATTGTGCTGTTGAACTACAGTGGCTCTGAGACATTATGCAAAATGCAATGTGGAGCAAAGACCATAAGGCCCAGAAACACCTCCCTTGGCAGCAAGGTCCAGCAGGTGTAAAATGACTCAGCCAAGGAAAATGACATTCTTTGGCCAGATGGTGGCGCTATAGCAAAGGGAAAAGCATTGAGGTCTATATCTCCTACACCGTAAGGCCTAGAGATTAAATCTTTTTGTCCCTTATTCCTTGGCTTAAGACAAACTAATTTGCTGTTGGATCATAAAGCTCAGCCCACTTAGATTTTGAGCTAATTTGCATAATTTGCAAAACATACTTTTGTCAATAAGTCTATGAATTTTTCACCAAGTCCCTTGAGCTTGGTGCCAAAACGTTCACATGAGTCTGACCCTAGGTAATTATAGAATTAATTGACATTTTGATTCATGATGGCAAATGAACCTCTTCAGCTTATCACAGGTTTTACTTGAACATCTCTAACTCCATACTTTGCTCAAATGGGTTCAAATTTCAGATTCTACTTATAGAAATGCTTTTAAAGGTAGCATGGCAGCGATGTAGGCCTATTGCTTCCAAACAGGCCTGTTAAGCGAGAACCCCGTTAATTGCCGCTTGCGGCTATATTTATTATTCTTTTTCTTTTTCTGCCATAAAACGAATCGCACAGCCCAAACCGTAAGGCCTAGACACTTGAGACTTGGTCAATAGGTAGTAGTCGGTCTCGCTACTCAGGCGCAAAATATCAGCCCAATTGGCCTCAAGGGGGCGCTACAGCGAAGGAAAACGCTTTCATTAAAAGATTTTCCACCCCGTGTGGCGTAGAGACGAAATCTTTTTTTTCCCTGATTCCTTGGGTCCTGCCGAATCAAAAAGGTACATACAACCACTAAGCTCCGCCTACTTAGATTTTTTGCTATTTTGCATAATTTGCAAAACCTACTTTTGTGTACTCCTCCGTGGATTTTTGTCCAATTTTCTTGAGCTTGGTGTCAAAATGTTCGCAGGAACCTGTAGTTTAATAATTATCAAAAAAACGTTGAAATTTCGATTCAAGATGGCCGCCATATGCAAATGAACCTCTTCGGCTTATTTTATGTTTTACTTAAAAATCTATAACAAACTCATGGTTTACTCAAATGTGTTTACATTTCATATTCTACTTTCAGACATGATTCTGAGGTAGCTTGTCAAAGGAGAAGCCAATATTCATATAGGGGGCGCTGTAAATGCTTCAAGTTTATACCTCAGCATCCGTAAGGCGGATCGGACCGCCGCTTGGCATGCTGCTTCTATGGGCAAGGCTGTAGAGGGAAAATTAAGGACAACTCGATTCGAGCAAAATTGTGATTGTCATCGACCAATCAGCTGTCATCAGCTGTTTGACAACCTTAACAAGGTCCAATCATCATGGGATTTGACTGGTATGTCCCTGGGAGGCCTCCCTAAGAGCAGAAAAATTGTCATAACGATAGCCACTAGGGGGCGCTATATCAAGAAAATATTATATATCTCTGTGAAAATTAAGCATATTGACACGCAGTTTGCTTCTTTTTATACTCTGCAGAGGGCCTAACAACTTTGTAATTGCAAGTGTTGTCAAAAAATGCTTTGCTTTTTCTCAGTTTCCAAATGTTCAAAATTGAAGCTTTTCGAACTAGTCCGTGGAATTTTGCGATATTCACAAACAGTTGACCTTGTTGGAATCTGCAGAGTCTGTAGGTAAATAATTATCAAAAAAAGTTCAACATTTGGACAAACTTTTGTTGTAATAAAACAATTAATTGAAGTGTGGGGAGCTTTAAACATTCTTTTAGCTATAACTCAAACAAATTAAGTCCAATCAAGACCAAACGTGACAGAAGTATGTATGATCTTGTCCTGAAGACATATGTACAATATGATCAAAATTTACCAAAAGGGGGCGCTACAATTGGACAAAAACTGATTAAATGGGCTTTTTTATGTTATAGCGCCATCTAGGAACGCAGTGGCACCCCAACTTAATTATGACATCTGGTCCTCAGTCTGATCAAGTATGTGACGTTTTAAAATTTTTGGGGAAAGCATTTTTGAGTTATAGGTGTATATTTGTGTACACATATAGCTTATATTTGACTTGAGGAATACATGCTAGATCTGTGTTATTGGGAGTGGCCTGTAAGCTACATAGTAATAAAAGTGCAACAATTTTTTGTTAAAGTTCAGATCCTTAGGATTCAGCTGATACCGTACATGCCCATGTTAGGTAAATATCCACATAGGAGTACATGCTTAAATCTTTCTGTATGTGCTTTCATGGCTGATCTAAAAATATGGGAAAGTAGTCATTTCTCACCAGCAGATGGCAGTCTAAGACTATACATTGTGCTGTTGAACTACAGTGGCTCTGAGACATTATGCAAAATGCAATGTGGAGCAAAGACCATAAGGCCCAGAAACACCTCCCTTGGCAGCAAGGTCCAGCAGGTGTAAAATGACTCAGCCAAGGAAAATGACATTCTTTGGCCAGATGGTGGCGCTATAGCAAAGGGAAAAGCATTGAGGTCTATATCTCCTACACCGTAAGGCCTAGAGATGAAATCTTTTTGTCCCTTATTCCTTGGCTTAAGACAAACTAATTTGCTGTTGGATCATAAAGCTCAGCCCACTTAGATTTTGAGCTAATTTGCATAATTTGCAAAACATACTTTTGTAAATAAGTCTATGAATTTTTCACCAAGTCCCTTGAGCTTGGTGCCAATACGTTCACATGAGTCTGACCCTAGGTAATTATAGAATTAATTGACATTTTGATTCATGATGGCAAATGAACCTCTTCAGCTTATCACAGGTTTTACTTGAACATCTCTAACTCCATACTTTGCTCAAATGGGTTCAAATTTAAGATTCTACTTATAGAAATGCTTTTAAAGGTAGCATGGCAGCGATGTAGGCCTATTGCTTCCAAACAGGCCTGTTAAGCGAGAACCCCGTTAATTGCCGCTTGCGGCTATATTTATTATTATTATTCTTCCGGTTCTTTTTCTGCACTACAAACGATCGCACAGCCCAAACCGTAAGGCCTACAGACTTGAGGCTTGGTCAGTAGGTAGTAAACCCTCCCGCTACTCAGGCGCAAAAAATCAGAATGATTGGCCTCATGGGGGCGCTACAGCGAAGGACAACGCCTTTTCTTACGGGGCTCCTACCACGTGTGGCGTAGAGACGAAATTTTTTTTCCCCCTGATTCCTTGGGTCCTGCCGAATCAAAAAGGTCGATACAACCACTAAGCTCCGCCCACTTAGATTTTTTGCTATTTTGCATAATTTGCAAAACCTACTTTTGCGAACTAGTCTGTGGATTTTTGTCCAATTCTGTTGAGCATGGTGCCAAATTGTTTGTAAGAGTCTGGAGGTTAATAATTATCCAAAAAATGTTAGAATTCGGATTCAAGATGGCCGCCATATACAAATGAACCTCTTCGGCTCTTCGTCTGTTTTTCTTAAAAATTCATAACAATTGTATACTTTACTCAAATGTGTTCAAATTGCATATTCAACTTACTCGCATGATTCTGAGGTACCAAGTCAAAGGAGGAGCCAATATTCATATAGGGGGCGCTGTAAATGCTACAAGTGTATATCTCAGCTTCCGCAAGGCAGTTTGAACCATCCTTTGGCATGCTGCTTCTATTTGCAAAGCTATAAGTGGAAAATTAAGGACAACGCGATTCGGGCAAAATTGTGATCGTCATCGGCCAATTAGTTTTCAGCAGCTGTTTGACTACCTTAACAAGGTCCAATCATCATGAGACTTGACTGGTATGTTCCTGGGGGCACTTCCTAAGGGCATAAAAAATTACGTAACAATAGCCACTAGGTGGCGCTATATCAAGAAAATGTGATATATCTAAGCAGATTTAAGTGTATTGACACGCAGTTTGCAGCTTTGTATACTCTGCAGATGGCCTAACAACTTTGTAATTGCAAGTGTTGTGAAAAAATGCATCGTTTTTTCTCAATAACCAGTTGTTCAAAATTGAACTTTTTCGAACTAGTCCGTGGAATTTGGCTCTATTCCAAAACAATTGACTTTGTTGGAATCTGCAGAGTCTGTAGGTAAATAATTATCCAAAAAAGTACAACATTTGGACACACTGTTGAAACAATAAATCAATTAGTCGAAGTGTGCTGAGTTTTTACATTCTTTCAGCTGTATCTCAAACAAATGAAGCCCAATTAAGACCACAATTTACATACATATGTAGAGTCTTACCCTGAAGGAGCCTGTACAATATGACAGAAATCCATCAAAAGGGAGAGCTACAATTGCACAATTACATGTTATGTGCAG
Organism: Hoplias malabaricus; assembly: GCF_029633855.1. Lineage (NCBI taxonomy): Eukaryota > Metazoa > Chordata > Actinopteri > Characiformes > Erythrinidae > Hoplias > Hoplias malabaricus. The sequence goes on from NC_089819.1 coordinate 30,371,449, forward strand.
TTTCTGTGTTCATGCTGGATTTCTGTAATTGGGAGGGGCCTGTAAGCCACATAGTGATGAAAGTTCCACATTTTATTATCAATAATTAAAGTTCAGGTCCTTAGGATTCCTCTGATACCATATATGTCCAAGTGAGTGAAATATTCAAAGAGCAGTACCTGATTGAAAAATCTGTATGTGCATTTGTAACAGCTCAGCTCCTCTATGGGACAGTAGTAAATTGTTTCACCAGCAGGTGGCACTCTAAGACCATATATTGCTTTGTTCATCTACATTCAAGAACTTATTTCTCTGTACAGGTCAAAAGTCATAACATATGAACAAAAATATTTATCATAATTAAAAACGGTGCTCACCAGTCATATCATGTCCTTTGCTAAACTAAAACAAATGGTTCATTAGCACTTGTGAAACCTCACTGTCCAAAACTGCTTATGGTCTCTCTGTACTGATGCTCCTTACACCAACACTAAGGCCTCATTGTGCAGATCCTTGCTTTAATGGACACCTCATGGACACGTGACATGCAGTTAGTGAGTGATGTACTTAATCCGATTCCATGTTGTTGTTGATATTTACTATACACAATGGCTGCCATTGGCCACTGAGGTTTCAGCAGCTCTTTGAAAGGCCCAACAAGGCCCAATCATAAAGAAATATTTACAGGGTGTCTATGGGGCACTTCGTAAGTACATGAGACATTTCCAAATGTTAGCTGCTAGTTGAAGATATAACAAAATCATAGATTCATTTTTACCTTGTTTGGCCTAAATGGTTCATGTGTCCTAAGGCCTCATTGACCTCTCAGACTGGCCAAAGGTCCCAATTAGGCCCCTTCGTGTTAGGACCATGCCATTGCCGCTTGCAGCTATATTTAGGGGTTCGAGCACGAAATGCAAAGCATACTTTTGTCAATAAGTCTGTGCATTTTTGTCCAATTCTCTTGAGCATGGTGCCAAAACATTCACATGAGTCTGACATTAGGTAATTATAGAAACAATGTTGACATTTTGATTCAAGATGGCCTCCATATGCAGATGAACCTCTTTGGCTTATCACAAGTTTTACTTGAACGTCTGTAACTCCTCCATACTTTATTCAAATGGGTTCAAATTTCAGATTCTACTTAAGGACATGATTTTAAGGGTACCATATCAGCGATGTAGGCATATTGTTTCCAAACAGGCCTATTCTGCGAGAACCCCGTTAATTGTCGCTTGCGGCTATATTTAGGCTTCCGAGCACAAAGTGCAAAGGAAGCCTATTGTTTTCGTTCAGATTTTTATTATTATTATTAGGCTTCCGAGCACAACGTGCAAAGGAAGCCTATTGTTTTTGTTCTGATTTTTATTATTATTATTATTCCGAACAAAAATTCTGCCTTAAAACGGATCGCACAGCCCAAACCGTAAGGCCTACAGACTTGGTACTTGGTCAAAAGATAGTAAACCCTCCCGCTACTCAGGCGCAAAATATCAGCCTGATTGGCCTCAAGGGGGCGCTACAGCGACAGAAAACGCTTTCATTAAAGGATTTTCCACGCCGTGTGGAGTAGAGACGAAATTTTTTTTCTTCATGATCCTTGGGTCCCGATGAATCAAAAAGGTACATAGAACCACTAAGCTCCGCCCACTTAGATTTTTTGCTAATTAGCATAATTTGCAAAATCTATTTTCGCGAACTAGTCCCTGGATTTTTGTCTGATCCCCATGACCTTGGTGTCAAAACGTTCACAGGAGTGAGCTGGTCAATAATTATTACAAACATCCTGACATTTCAAAACAAGATGGCCGACATATGCAAATGAATGTGTACCGTGAATTGCAAATTTTACTCAAACATCTGTAACTCCTTCATGCTTAACTCAAATCTGATGATCTTTCACACGTTGCTTCTAGACATGATTCTGAGGTAGCATGCATTTGCTGTTGCATGAAATATTATAGGGGGCGCTGTTATAGCTAACAATGTCTTTTGGCTAATATCTCAGGATCTACAAGGCCAATTAAGTTGACATTTGGCATGCTGGTTCTGTCAGCAAGCCTACATATGGGAAATTGAGGACGACTCAATATGGGCACGTTTAACGATGTCAACAGCCAATCAAAGTTCAGTTTTTTTTCATAATTTTTTTGACAGGCTTAACAATGCCCAATCATCATGGCATTTGCATGGTATGTTCATGGACACACTTTGTATTTGCAGAAAAATTTTCGTGTTGATAGCCACAAGGGGGCGCAATTTATTTTTTAAACATGAAATATAAAATATCTCAGTGAAAATTTAATCTATCGACATGTTAATAGTTTCATAAGACACCCTACCTAGTGTCTAACAATATTGCAATTGCAACTATTTAGAAAAAAATTATAGATTTTCTTCAATTGTCAGGTATGTGATTATGGAATTTATCGTACTAGTCCGTGAGTTTTGGTCCTATCAACACACAATTGGTCTCATTGCAAAGTGTATTGCCTGTAGGTATACAATTATTAAAAAAATGTTTAGATTTGGACACGCTGTTGCTGCAGTACGTCAACAAACATGAGTGGGCGGAGCTCGATGCACTCTTTTAGCTATAACTCATTCAAACTTTACCCAAATCAAACCAAAATGGGTACACATGTGCAAGGTATTACTCTGAAGAAGTGTATCAATTATGATCAAAATGCACGTACAGGGGGCGCTACAATTGGAAAAAATGCTTAAAAATATGTTTTTAATTTGTTATAGCGCCACCTAAGGATGCAGTACCAACAAAACGTATTGATCTGTTCTGAAGCACATATGAAAGAAGCTTGTGTTTTTTCATAACATTTGGCAAAAGCATTTTTGACTTACAGCTGTTTATGTGTCATGTTTAGAATGCAAGTTACACACCAGTGCTAAGCAGAGCCTGGATGCCACGCAGTAAAGAAATTTCAACTTTTTTTTGATAATTATTAAACTTCAGGTTCTTGTGATTCTGCTGATACCACATATGTCCATATTAAGTCATTAAGCACAGACTAGTTCGCAGTCAAACATATGTGAGTTATTCTCAGCAATGTATTCAAAGGCATTATTGAAGAGTCACCCTTCCCCCTTCCATCCTATTCCTTCTGACATGCTCTCTGCCTCTTATCTCTCTCTCTCTCTCTCTCTCTCTCTCTCTCAGATTCAAATAGCTTTACTAAGAGACAACAGTAGTAAATAATGAAAATAATAATTAAAATAAATATTTTTCCAACATTTCCAAATTGATATAACATATGAATATATATATATATATATACACATACACACAAGCTGTGTATGTGTACCTGTATAGCATATACATACATACTTATTGGGCATATGTTGTAAGTAGTGATGCATGGTGTATACTGAAGTCGGTGCTACCAACTGTCTCTCAGGCAGTGACAGACTGATACACACTGTGCAGTGAAGAGGGCTGAGAGCCCATCATCCAAGGATTATCTTGTCTTATCTTATTTTTAACAAAATGTAATGATTTGTTTTGGCGCACATATGAAAGAAGCTTGTGACGTTTCATAACATTTGACAAAAGCATTTTTGAGTTACTGCTGTTCATGTATGATATTTTTAAGGCAAGTCACAGAACTCTTTTAGTAGCATCTGGATGCCATGCAGTAATGGAATTCCACATTTTTGTTAATAATCCTTAAGGTTCAGGTTCTTGTGATTCTGCTGATACCAAATATGTGCATATCAGGTCATAATTCAGATTGTAGTTCATGTTCAAATGTATGTGGGTAAAGCTCCAACAGCACTGCTTGGTTTGATCCACAAGGTCCAGTACAACACACCACCACCAGATGGCAGTGTTGCACTGTGAATAATCCACCACCCATCTCATAATGCTTAGCAATAGTGCTTGAGCCTCACAGACAGATCAAAATCAGAAATTTTGGATGTCTTAAGTCAGCAGAGAGTATGCAATGTTGTGTATGATCTCAAAGTGGCAAACGTAAGCAAATTTATTGCCTACAAAGCGAGGAAGCCGTAAATCGCCGCTTGCGGCTATATTTAGGCTTCCGAGCACAACGTGCAAAGGAAGCCTATTGTTTTTGTTCTGATTTTTATTATTATTATTATTATTCTTCCCCCAAATTTCGCCTGAAACGGATCGCACAGCCCAAACCGTAAGGCCTACAGACTTGGTACTGGGTCACCAGATAAATAATGTCACACTCTACGATCGTGGAAAATAACAGCGTATTTGGCCTCAAGGGGGCGCTACAGCAAAGAAAAACGCTTTCATTAAAGGATTTTCCACGCCGTGTGGCGTAGAGATGAAATTTTTTTTTCTACATGATCCTTGGGTCCTGATGAATCAAAAAGGTACATACAACCACTAAGCTCCGCCTACTTAGATTTTTTGCTAATTAGCATAATTCGCAAAATCTATTTTCGCGAACTAGTCCCTGGATTTTTTTCTGATCCCCATGACCTTGGTGTCAAAACATTCACAGGAGTGAGCTGGTCAATAATTATCAAAAACATCCTGACATTTCGAAACAAGATGGCCGACATATGCAAATGAATGTGTACCGTGAATTGCAAATTTTACTTAAAAATCTGTAACTCCTTCATGCTTAACTCAAATCTGATGACCTTTCACACGTTGCTTCTAGACATGATTCTGAGGTAGCATGCATTTGCTGTTGCCTGAAATATTATAGGGGGCGCTGTTATAGCTAGCAATGTCTTTTGGCTAATATCTCAGCATCTACAAGGCCAATTAAGTTGACATTTGGCATGCTGGTTCAGTGAGCATGCCTACATATGGGAAATTAAGGACGACTCAATACGGGCACGTTTAATGATGTCAACAGCCAATCAAATTTCAGTTTTATTTCATCATTTTTTTGACAGGCTTAACAATGCCCAATCATCATGACATTGGCATAGTATGTTCATGGACACACTTAGTATTTGCAGAAAAATTTTCGTGTTGATAGCCACAAGGGGGCGCAATTTATTTTTTAAACATGAAATATGGAATATCTCAGTGAAAATTTACCCTATCGACATGTTAATAGTTTCATAATATACTGTACGTAGTGTCTAACAATATTGCAATTGCAAGTATTTAAAAAAAAATTATAGATTTTCTTCAGTTGTCAGGTATGTGATTATGGAATTTATCGTACTAGTCCGTGAGTTTTGATCCTATCAACACACAATTGGTCTCATTGCAAAGTGTATTGCCTGTAGGTAAATAATTATCAAAAAAATGTTTAGATTTGGACACGCTGTTGCTGCAATACGTCAACGAACACAAGTGGGCGGAGCCCAATGCACTCTTTTAGCTATAACTCATTCAAACTTCACTCAAATCAAACCAAAATTGGTACACATGTGCATGGTATGACTCTGAAGAAGTGTATCAATTATGATCAAAATGCACATACAGGGGGTGCTAGAATTGGAAAAACTACTTAAAAATATGTTTTTTAATTTGTTATAGCGCCACCTATGGATGCAGTACCAACAAAATGTATTGATCTGTTCTGAAGCACATATGAAAGAAGCTTGTGTTTTTTCATAACATTTGGCAAAAGCATTTTTGACTTACAGCTCTTTATGTGTCATGTTTAGAATGCAAGTTACACACCAGTGCTAAGCAGAGCCTGGATGCCACGCAGTAATGAAATTTCAACTTTTTTTTGATAATTATTAAAGTTCAGGTTCTTGTGATTCTGCTGATACCACATATGTCCATATTAAGTCATTAAGCACAGACTAGTTCGCGGTCAAACATATGTGAGTTATTCTCAGCAATGTATTCAAAGGCATTATTGAAGAGTCCCCCTTCCCCCCTTCCCTCCTATTCCTTCTGACATGCTCTCTGCCTCTTATCTCTCTCTCTCTCTCTCTCTCTCTCTCTCTCTCATTCGCTCTCACAGATTCTAATAGCTTTACTAAGAGACAACAGTAGTTAATAATAAAAATAATAATTAAAATATATATTTTTCCAACATTTACAAATTGATGTAACATATGAATATATATATATATATATATATATACACAAGCTGTATATGTGTACCTGTATAGCATATACATACATACTTATTGTGTATATGTTGTAAGTAGTGATGCATGGGTTATACTGAGGTCGGTGCTACCCACTGTCTCTCAGGCAGTGACAGACTGATACACACTGTGCAGTGAAGAGGGCTGGGAGCCCATCATCCAAGGATTATCTTATCTTATCTTATTATTAACAAAATGTAATGATTTGTTTTGGAGCACATATGAAAGAAGCTTGTGACGTTTCATAACATTTGACAAAAGCATTTTTTAGTTACAGCTGTTCATGTGTGATATTTTTAAGGCAAGTCACAGACCTCTTTTAGTAGCATCTGGATGCCATGCAGTAATGGAATTCCACATTATTTTAATAATCATTAAGGTTCAGGTTCTTGTGATTCTGCTGATATGTGCATATCAGGTCATAATTCAGATTGTAGTTCATGTTCAAATGTATGTGGGTAAAGCTCCAACAGCACTGCTTGGTTTGATCTATAAGGTCCAGTACAAAACATCACCACCAGATGGCAGTGTTGCACTGTGAATAATCCACCACCCATCTCATAATGCTTAGCAATGGTGCTTGAGGCTCACAGACAGATCAAAATCAGAAATTTTGGATCTCCTAAGTCAGCAGTGAGTATGCAATGTTGTGTATGATCTCAAAGTGGCAAAAGTAAGCAAATGCATTGCATGGACAGCGAGGAAGCCGTAAATCGCCGCTTGCGGCTATATTTATTATTATTATTATTATTATTATTCTTCCTAATAAAATTCTGCCTTAAAACGGATCCCACAGCCCAAACCGTAAGGCCTACAGACTTCATATTTGGTCAAAAATTAGTAAACCCTCCCGCTACTCAGGCGCAAAATATCAGCTTGATTGGCCTCAAGGGGGCGCTGCAGCGAAAGAAAACGCTTTCATTAAAGGATTTTCCACGCCGTGTGGCGTAGAGACGAAATTTTTGTTTCTACATGATCCTTGGGTCCCGATGAATCAAAAAGGTCGATACAACCACTAAGCTCCGCCTACTTAGATTTTTTGCTAATTAGCATAATTCGCAAAATCTATTTTCGTGAACTAGTCCCTGGATTTTTGTCTGATCCCCATGACTTTGGTGTCAAAACGTTCACAGGAGTGAGCTGGTCAATAATTATCAAAAACATCCAGACATTTCGAAACAAGATGGCCGACATATGCAAATGAATGTGTACCGTGAATTGCAAATTTTACTCAAACATCTGTAACTCCTTCATGATTAACTCAAATCTGATGACCTTTCACACGTTGCTTCTAGACATGATTCTGAGGTAGCATGCATTTGCTGTTGCATGAAATATTATAGGGGGCGCTGTTATAGCTAACAATGTCTTTTGGCTAATATCTCAGGATCTACAAGGCCAATTAAGTTGACATTTGGCATGCTGGTTCTGTGAGCAAGCCTACATATGGGAATTTAGGGACGACTCAATACGGGCACGTTTAACGATGTCAACAGCCAATTAAATTTCAGTTTTATTTCATCATTTTTTTGACAGGCTTAACAATGCCCAATCATCATGGCATTTGCATGGTATGTTCATGGACACACTTTGTATTTGCAGAAAAATTTTCGTGTTGATAGCCACAAGGGGGCGCAATTTATTTTTTAAACATGAAATATGGAATATCTCAGTGAAAATTTAACCTATCGACATGCTAATAGTTTCATAATACACTCTACCTAGTGTCTAACAATATTGCAATTGCAACTATTTAAAAAAAATGTATAGATTTTCTTCAATTGTCAGGTATGTGATTATGGAATTTATCGTACTAGTCCGTGAGTTTTGATCCTATCAACACACAATTGGTCTCATTGCAAAGTGTATTGCCTGTAGGTAAATAATTATCAAAAACATATTTAGATTTGGACATGCTGTTGCTGCAATACATCAACAAACACGAGTGGGCGGAGCCCGATGCACTCTCTTAGCTATAACTCATTCAAACTTCGCCCAAATCAAACCAAAATGGGTACAAATGTGCATGATATTACTCTAAAGAAGTGTATCCAATATGATCAAAATGCACATACAGGGGGCTCTAGAATTGGAAAAAATACTTAAAAATATGTTTTAATTTGTTATAGCGCCACCTATTGATGCAGTACCAACAAAATGTATTGATCTGTTCTGAAGCACATATGAAAGAAGCTTGTGTTTTTTCATAACATTTGGCAAAAGCATTTTTGACTTACAGCTGTTTATGTGTCATGTTTAGAATGCAAGTTACACACCAGTGCTAAGCAGAGCCTGGATGCCACGCAGTAAAGAAATTTCAACTTTTTTTTGATAATTATTAAACTTCAGGTTCTTGTGATTCTGCTGATACCACATATGTCCATATTAAGTCATTAAGCACAGACTAGTTCGCGGTCAAACATATGTGAGTTATTCTCAGCAATGTATTCAAAGGCATTATTGAAGAGTCCCCCTTCCCCCCTTCCCTCCTATTCCTTCTGACATGCTCTCTGCCTCTTATCTCTCTCTCTCTCTCTCTCTCTCTCTCTCTCTCTCTCTCTCTCTCTCTCATTCGCTCTCACAGATTCTAATAGCTTTACTAAGAGACAACAGTAGTTAATAATAAAAATAATAATTAAAATATATATTTTTCCAACATTTACAAATTGATGTAACATATGAATATATATATATATATATATATACACAAGCTGTATATGTGTACCTGTATAGCATATACATACATACTTATTGTGTATATGTTGTAAGTAGTGATGCATGGGTTATACTGAGGTCGGTGCTACCCACTGTCTCTCAGGCAGTGACAGACTGATACACACTGTGCAGTGAAGAGGGCTGGGAGCCCATCATCCAAGGATTATCTTATCTTATCTTATTATTAACAAAATGTAATGATTTGTTTTGGAGCACATATGAAAGAAGCTTGTGACGTTTCATAACATTTGACAAAAGCATTTTTTAGTTACAGCTGTTCATGTGTGATATTTTTAAGGCAAGTCACAGACCTCTTTTAGTAGCATCTGGATGCCATGCAGTAATGGAATTCCACATTATTTTAATAATCATTAAGGTTCAGGTTCTTGTGATTCTGCTGATATGTGCATATCAGGTCATAATTCAGATTGTAGTTCATGTTCAAATGTATGTGGGTAAAGCTCCAACAGCACTGCTTGGTTTGATCTATAAGGTCCAGTACAAAACATCACCACCAGATGGCAGTGTTGCACTGTGAATAATCCACCACCCATCTCATAATGCTTAGCAATGGTGCTTGAGGCTCACAGACAGATCAAAATCAGAAATTTTGGATCTCCTAAGTCAGCAGTGAGTATGCAATGTTGTGTATGATCTCAAAGTGGCAAAAGTAAGCAAATGCATTGCATGGACAGCGAGGAAGCCGTAAATCGCCGCTTGCGGCTATATTTATTATTATTATTATTATTATTATTATTCCTAATAAAATTCTGCCTTAAAACGGATCCCACAGCCCAAACCGTAAGGCCTACAGACTTCATATTTGGTCAAAAATTAGTAAACCCTCCCGCTACTCAGGCGCAAAATATCAGCTTGATTGGCCTCAAGGGGGCGCTGCAGCGAAAGAAAACGCTTTCATTAAAGGATTTTCCACGCCGTGTGGCGTAGAGACGAAATTTTTGTTTCTACATGATCCTTGGGTCCCGATGAATCAAAAAGGTCGATACAACCACTAAGCTCCGCCTACTTAGATTTTTTGCTAATTAGCATAATTCGCAAAATCTATTTTCGTGAACTAGTCCCTGGATTTTTGTCTGATCCCCATGACTTTGGTGTCAAAACGTTCACAGGAGTGAGCTGGTCAATAATTATCAAAAACATCCAGACATTTCGAAACAAGATGGCCGACATATGCAAATGAATGTGTACCGTGAATTGCAAATTTTACTCAAACATCTGTAACTCCTTCATGATTAACTCAAATCTGATGACCTTTCACACGTTGCTTCTAGACATGATTCTGAGGTAGCATGCATTTGCTGTTGCATGAAATATTATAGGGGGCGCTGTTATAGCTAACAATGTCTTTTGGCTAATATCTCAGGATCTACAAGGCCAATTAAGTTGACATTTGGCATGCTGGTTCTGTGAGCAAGCCTACATATGGGAATTTAGGGACGACTCAATACGGGCACGTTTAACGATGTCAACAGCCAATTAAATTTCAGTTTTATTTCATCATTTTTTTGACAGGCTTAACAATGCCCAATCATCATGGCATTTGCATGGTATGTTCATGGACACACTTTGTATTTGCAGAAAAATTTTCGTGTTGATAGCCACAAGGGGGCGCAATTTATTTTTTAAACATGAAATATGGAATATCTCAGTGAAAATTTAACCTATCGACATGCTAATAGTTTCATAATACACTCTACCTAGTGTCTAACAATATTGCAATTGCAACTATTTAAAAAAAATGTATAGATTTTCTTCAATTGTCAGGTATGTGATTATGGAATTTATCGTACTAGTCCGTGAGTTTTGATCCTATCAACACACAATTGGTCTCATTGCAAAGTGTATTGCCTGTAGGTAAATAATTATCAAAAACATATTTAGATTTGGACATGCTGTTGCTGCAATACATCAACAAACACGAGTGGGCGGAGCCCGATGCACTCTCTTAGCTATAACTCATTCAAACTTCGCCCAAATCAAACCAAAATGGGTACAAATGTGCATGATATTACTCTAAAGAAGTGTATCCAATATGATCAAAATGCACATACAGGGGGCTCTAGAATTGGAAAAAATACTTAAAAATATGTTTTAATTTGTTATAGCGCCACCTATTGATGCAGTACCAACAAAATGTATTGATCTGTTCTGAAGCACATATGAAAGAAGCTTGTGTTTTTTCATAACATTTGGCAAAAGCATTTTTGACTTACAGCTGTTTATGTGTCATGTTTAGAATGCAAGTTACACACCAGTGTTAAGCAGAGACTGGATGCCACGCAGTAATGAAATTTCAACTTTTTTTTGATAATTATTAAACTTCAGGTTCTTGTGATTCTGCTGATACCACATATGTCCATATTAAGTCATTAAGCACAGACTAGTTCGCGGTCAAACATATGTGAGTTATTCTCAGCAATGTATTCAAAGGCATTATTGAAGAGTCCCCCTTCCCCCCCTTCCCTCCTATTTCTTCTGACATGCTCTCTGCCTCTTATCTCTCTTTCTCTCTCTCTCTCTCTCATTCTCTCTCTCTCTCTCAGATTCAAATAGCTTTACTAAGAGACAACAGTAGTAAACAATAAAAATAATTATTAAAATATATATTTTTCCAACATTTACAAATTGATATAACATATGAATATATATATATATATATATATATATATATATATACACAAGCTGTATATGTGTACCTGTATAGCATATACATACATACTTATTGTGTATATGTTGTAAGTAGTGATGCATGGGTTATACTGAGGTCGGTGCTACCCACTGTCTCTCAGGCAGTGACAGACTGATACACACTGTGCAGTGAAGAGGGCTGGGAGCCCATCATCCAAGGATTATCTTATCTTATCTTATTATTAACAAAATGTAATGATTTGTTTTGGAGCACATATGAAAGAAGCCTGTGACGTTTCATAACATTTGACAAAAGCATTTTTTAGTTACAGCTGTTCATGTGTGATATTTTTAAGGCAAGTCACAGAACTCTTTTAGTAGCATCTGGATGCCATACAGTAATGGAATTCCACATTTTTGTTAATAATCCTTAAGGTTCAGGTTCTTGTGATTCTGCTGATACCAAATATGTGCATATCAGGTCATAATTCAGATTGTAGTTCATGTTCAAATATATGTGGGTAAAGCTCCAACAGCACTGCTTGGTTTGATCCACAAGGTCTAGTACAACACACCACCACTAGATGGCAGTGTTGCACTGTGAATAATCCACCACCCATCTCATAATGCTTAGCAATGGTGCTTGAGGCTCACAGACAGATCAAAATCAGAAATTTTGGATCTCTTAAGCCAGCAGAGAGTATGCAATGTTGTGTATGATCTCAAAGTGGCAAAAGTAAGCAAATGTATTGCCTACAAAGCGAGGAAGCCGTAAATCGCCGCTTGCGGCTATATTTATTATTATTATTATTCCTAATAAAATTCTGCCTTAAAACGGATCACACAGCCCAAACCGTAAGGCCTACAGACTTCATATTTGGTCAAAAATTAGTAAACCCTCCCGCTACTCAGGCGCAAAATATCAGCTTGAATGGCCTCAAGGGGGCGCTACAGCGAAATAAAACGCTTTCCTTAAAGGATTTTCCACGCCATGTGGCGTAGAGACGAAATTTTTGTTTCTACATGATCCTTGGGTCCCTTTGAATCAAAAAGGTCGATACAACCACTAAGCTCTGCCTACTTAGATTTTTTGCTAATTAGCATAATTCGCAAAATCTATTTTCGTGAACTAGTCCCTGGATTTTTGTCTGATCCCCATGACCTTGGTGTCAAAACGTTCACAGGAGTGAGCTGGTCAATAATTATCAAAAACATCCAGACATTTCGAAACAAGATGGCCGACATATGCAAATGAATGTGTACCGTGAATTGCAAATTTTGCTCAAAAATCTGTGACTCCTTCATGCTTAACTCAAATCTGATGACCTTTCACACGTTGCTTCTAGACATGATTCTGAGGTAGCACGCATTTGCTGTTGCATGAAATATTATAGGGGGCGCTGTTATAGCTACCAATGTCTTTTGGCTAATATCGCAGGATCTACAAGGCCAATTAGGTTGACATTTGGCATGCTGGTTCTGTCAGCAAGCCTACATATGGAAAATTAAGGACGACTCAAAACGGGCACGTTTAACGATGTCAACAGCCAATCAAAGTTCAATTTTTTTTCATCATTTTTTTGACAGGCTTAACAATGCCCAATCATCATGGCATTTGCATGGTATGTTCATGGACACACTTTGTATTTGCAGAAAAATTTTCGTGTTGATAGCCACAAGGGGGCGCAACTTATTTTTTAAACATGAAATATGGAATATCTCTGTGAAAATTTAACCTATCGACATGTTAATAGTTTCATAATACACTCTACCTAGTGCCTAACAATATTGCAATTGCAACTATTTAGAAAAAAATTATAGATTTTCTTCAATTGTCAGGTATGTGATTATGGAATTTATCGTACTAGTCCGTGAGTTTTGATCGTATCAACACACAATTGGTCTCATTGCAAAGTGTACTGCCTGTAGGTACATAATTATTAAAAAAACATTTAGATTTGGACACGCTGTTGCTGCAATACCTCAACAAACATGAGTGGGCGGAGCCTGATGCACTCTTTTAGCTATAACTCATTCATACTTCACCCAAATCAAACCAAAATGGGTACACGTGTATGGTATTACTCTGAAGAAGTGTATCAATTATGATCAAAATGCGCATACAGGGGGCGCTAGAATTGGAAAAAATACTTAAAAATAAGTTTTTAATTTGTTATAGCGCCACCTAAGGATGCAGTACCAACAAAATGTAATGAGTTGTTCTGGAGCACATATGAAAGAAGCTTGTAATGTTTCATAACATTTGGCAAAAGCATTTTTGAGTTACAGGTATTTATGTGTGATATTTTTATGGAAATTTACAGACCTATTTTAAGCAGCATCTGGATGCCATGCAGTAATGGAATTCCACTTTATTTGTAATAATTATTAAGGTTAATAATAATTATGGGTAAAGCTCCAACAGCACTGCTTGGTTTGATCCATAAGGTCCAGTACAAAACACCACCACCAGATGGCAGTGTTGCACTGTGAATAATGCAGCTTGTAACTCCTTCATGCTTAACTCAAATGTGATGACCTTTCACATGTTGCTTCTAGACATGATTCTGAGGTAGCACGCATTTGCTGTTGCATGAAATATTATAGGGGGTGCTGTTATAGCTACCAATGTCTTTTGGCTAATATCTCAGGATCTAAAAGGTCATTTAAGTTGACATTTGGCATGCTGGTTCTGTCAGCAAGCCTACATATGGGAAATTAAGGACGACTCAATACGGGCACGTTTAACAATGTCAACAGCCAATCAAATTTCAGTTTTATTTCATCATTTTTTTTTGACAGGCTTAACAATGCCCAATCATCATGGCATTTGCATGGTATGTTCATGGACACACTTTGTATTTACAAAAAAAAATTTCGTGTTGATAGCCACAAGGGGGCGCAACTTATTTTTAAACATGAAATATGGAATATCTCAGTGAAAATTTAACCTATCGACATGTTAATAGTTTCATAATATACTGTACGTAGTGTCTAACAATATTGTAATTGCAACTATTTAAAAACAAATTATAGATTTTCTTCAATTGTCAGGTATGTGATTATGGAATTTATCGTACTAGTCCGTGAGTTTTGATCCTATCAACACACAATTGGTCTCATTGCAAAGTGTATTGCTTGTAGGTAAATAATTATTAAAAAAATGTTTAGATTTGGACACGCTGTTGCTGCAATACATCAACAAACACAAGTGGGCGGAGCCCGATGCACTCTTTTAGCTATAACTCATTCAAAGTTCACCCAAATCAAACCAAAATGGGTACACATATGTTCCTCTGAAGAAGTGTTTCAAATATGATCAAAGTGCACATACAGGGGGCGCTACAATTGGAAAAAATACTTAAAAATAAGTTTTTAATTTGTTATAGCGCCACCTATGGAAGCAGTACCAACAAAATGTATTGATCTGTTCTGAAGCACATATGAAAGAAGCTTGTGTTTTTTCATAACATTTGGCAAAAGCATTTTTGACTTACAGCTGTTTATGTGTCATGTTTAGAATGCAAGGTACACACCAGTGCTAAGAAGAGCCTGGATGCCATGCAGTAATGAAATTTAAACTTTTTTTTAATAATTATTAAAGTTCAGGTTCTTGTGATTCTGCTGATACCACATATGTCCATATTAAGTCATTAAGCACAGACTAGTACGCGGTCAAACAAATGTGAGTTATTCTCAGCAATGTATTCAAAGGCATTATTGAAGAGTCCCCCTTCCCCCCTTCTCCTTCTGACATGCTCTCTGCCTCTTATCTCTCTCTCTCTCTCTCTCTCTCTCTCTCTCTCAGATTCAAATAGCTTTACTAAGAGACAACAGTAGTAAATAATAAAAATAATAATTAAATAATATATTTTTCCAACATTTACAAATTGATATAACATATGAATATATATATATATATATACACACACACACACAAGCTGTATATGTGTACCTGTATAGCATATACATACATACTTATTGGGCATATGTTGTAAGTAGTGATGCATGGGTTATACTGAACACTGTCTCTCAGGCAGTGACAGACTGATACACACTGTGCCATGAAGAGGGCTGAGAGCCCATCATCCAAGGATTATCTTGTCTTATCTTATTATTAACAAAATGTAATGATTTGTTTTGGAGCACATATGAAAGAAGCCTGTGACGTTTCATAACATTTGACAAAAGCATTTTTGAGTTACAGCTGTTCATGTATGATATTTTTAAGGCAAGTCACAGAACTCTTTTAGTAGCATCTGGATGCCATGTAGTAATGGAATTCCACATTTTTGTTAATAATCCTTAAGGTTCAGGTTCTTGTGATTCTGCTGATACCAAATATGTGCATATCAGGTCATAATTCAGATTGTAGTTCATGTTCAAATATATATGGGTAAAGCTCCAACAGCACTGCTTGGTTTGATCCACAAGGTCTAGTACAATACACCACCACTAGATGGCAGTGTTGCACTGTGAATAATCCACCACCCATCTCATATAATGCTTAGCAATGGTGCTTGAGGCTCACATACAGATCAAAATCAGAAATTTTGGATGTCTTTATCCAGCAGAGAGTATGCAATGTTGTGTATGATCTCAAAGTGGCAAAAGTAAGCAAATTTATTGCCTACAAAGCGAGGAAGCCGTAAATCGCCGCTTGCGGCTATATTCATTATTAGGGTTCAAGCACTCAGTGCGTAGAACCCTATTGTTTTTGTACCGGTTTTTCTTATTATTCTTTTTCTCCTGTAAAAGTCATTGTGCGGAAGAGACCGTAGGTCGTACAGACTTCCCACTTGGAGGGTAGATGTAGTTTGTGTGCATCTCGGAGGACAACAAAAATTACACTGATTGGCCTAATGGTGGCGCTATAGCGAAGTGAAACGCGTTTAGGTTCATATCTCCTACACCGTGAGGCGTAGAGACAAAATCTTTTTTTCCACTGATTCTTTGGGTCCTGACAAATCAAAAACGGGTTAGTCAAAATTTCATTTTTCCAACGTTATTATCACGCTAATTTGCATAATTTGCAAAACCTACTTTTGCGAACTAGTCCAGGGATTTTTGTCCAATTCTCTTGAGCTTGGTGCCAAAATGTTCGCAGGAGTCTGAAGGTTAATAATTATCAAAAAAAAAGTTGAAATTTCGATTCAATATGGCCGCCATATGCAAATGAACCTCTTCGGCTTATCGTATGTTTTACTTACAAATTAATAACAATTCCATACTTTACTTCAATGTGTTCAAATTTCATATTCTACTTCCAGATATGATTCTGAGGTAGCATGTCAAATGAGGAGACAATATTCATATAGGGGGCGCTGTAAATGCTACAAGTGTATATCTCAGCATCCGCAAGGCGGATCGGACTGCCGTTTGGCATGCTGCTTCTGTGGGCAAGGCTATAAGTGGAAAATTAAGGACAATTAGATTCGGGCAAAATTGTGAACATCATCGGCCAATCAGATGTTAGCACCTGTTTGACTACCTTAAGAAGGTCAAATCATCATGGGATTTGACTGGTATGTTCCTGGGAGCACTCCCTAAGTGCAAAAAAATGTTCGTAATGATAGCCACTAGGGGGCGCTATATCAAGAAAATATGATATTTCTCAGCGAAAATTAAGCGTATTGACACGCAGTTTACTTCTCTGTATACTCTGCAGAGGGCCTCACAACTTTATAGTTGCAAGTGTTGTCAAAAAATGCATTGTATTTTCTCAATCGCCAGTTGTTTAAAATTGAACTTTTTCGAACTAGTCCGTGGAATTTTGCTCTATTCCCAAATAATTGACCTTGTAAGAATCTGCAGAGCATGTAGGTCAATAATTATCAAAAAAGTTCAACATTTGGACAAACTTTTGTTGTAATAAATCAATAAATCGAAGTGTGTGGAGCTTTAAACATTCTTTCAGCTGTAACTCAAGCAAATTAAGCCCAATCAAGACTAAATTTGATATACGTATGTAGGGCCTTACTATGAAGAAGCATATACAATATGACTCCAATCCACCAAAAGGGGGCGCTACAATTGGACAATAACTGATAAAATTAGCTTTTTTGTGTTATAGCGCCATCTAGGATTGCAGTGGCACCACAATTTAATCATGTCATCTGATCCTCATACTGATCAAGCATGTGCAGTTTTGAAATTTTTGGGGAAAGCGTTTTTGAGTTATAGGTGCATTTGTGATTTCTAGAATTCATGCTGGATCTCTATTATTTGGAGGGGCCTGTAAGCCACATAGTGATGAAAGTTCAACATTTTATTGATAATTATTATATGCCAGGTCTTTAGGATTCCACTGATACCACATATGTCCATGTTAGAAAAATATCCATAGAGTAGTACTCCCTTAAACAGTTCTAACATGAAAGACTGTAACTGCTTAGCAACACTATGTTACAGTAGTAAATTCTTTCACCACCAGATAGAACTACAAAACTAAATATTACCCTCACCAGTCAGGAAATACCCTTTGTTATTGTGTGTTTTATTCTAATGTACTGAGTTTCTGATGTTTACACTTGTTTCTCACAGAGTACAGTGTCCCATTTAATGCCTGACATGTTAAAAGACAAGAGCTGCACTCTGATTGGCTGTAGTGCGAGGCAACCTCCTCCCCCACACTGCCTTCTGCATTTAAATGCCCACCTGCATTTAAATATTTTATATTTATATATAACTACTCTATAGTAGCCTGTCCAGAGCACAGGTTGCTCTGATAGTGGCCTTCAGCTCTTCTGCATTGTTGAGTCTGGCGTATTGCATCTTACTCTTCACAATACCCTGTAGATTTTCAATGGGGTTAAGGTCAGGCGTGTTTGTTGGCCAATTAAGAACAGTGAGACCATGGTCCTTAAACCAGGTACTGGTAGCTTTGGCACTGTGTGCAAGTCCCAAGTCCTGTTGGAAAATGAAACCTGCATCTCCATAAAGTTGGTCAGAGCAGGAAGAATGAAATGCCCTAAAACATCCTGGTAGATGGCTGCATTGATCTTGGCCCCTTAGAGAACACAGTGGACCAACTCGAGCAGATGACATGGCAACCCAAACCATCACTAACTGTGGAAACTTTACACTACCCCAAGCCACACGCTTCTGATGCTGTCTCTTGTTCAAGAGTGGGTTCACACAAGGAAAGCGACGCTGAAACCCATGTCTTGCATATCTGTGCGTGGTGGTTCTTGAAGCACTGACTCCAGCTGCAGTCCAGTCTTTGAGAATCTCCCTGACATTTTTGAATGGGTTTTATTTAACAATCCTCTACCACATCTTTTCCTTCCCTTCTCCTCTCTATTAATGTGCTTGGACACAGAGCTCTATGAACAGCCAGCATTTTTAGCAATGACCATTTGTGTCTTGCTCTGCTGGTGTAAGGTGTCAATGGTCGTCTTTTGGACAACTGTCATCTCAGCAGTCTTCCCCATGATTGTGGAGCCTACAGAACTAGACTGAGAGACCATTTAAAGGCCTTTGCAGGTGTTTTGAGTTAATTCACTGATTAGAGTGTCGCACCAGTTGTCTTCAATATTGAACCTTTTCACAAAATTCAAATTATAAATTGTCATTTATAATCATCAAATTAAAATAAATAAACACTTGACATATATCAGTCTGTGAGTAATGAATGAGTATAATATACAAGTTCAACTCTTTGAATAGAATTACGGAAATAAATCAACTTTTTCATGATATTCTAATTTTATGACCAACAGCTGTAATATTCAAGTTTATAGTAAGCACTGCTCACACATTATATACCTCACACAAAGACCCTCTTACATCACACACATCACTCAGAAACAAACACACCTCAGAGACTGTAGAACACAAGTCACAAACACAAGCACTTATTACAAATAATCTGACACTGCACATACCTACTTGGCTCAATGTCTAACAATTTTGCCATAGCCACAAATGTCAATACATCCTCTCCCAATCAATTCATACTACAGGAGTTGTCAGATTTAACTTGACTGCCATATTAAGCCAGTTAGTGCTTGAACCCGCAGATAGCCGCTAGCGGCTCTAGTTATTATTATTTTTCTCAACTAAAACTCATTCTGGAGCAAAGACCGTAAGGCCCAGAGCCACCAAAATTTAAGGGAAGGTACAGCTGAGGTGCAATAAGAGAACTATGGAAAATGATGCCTATTGGCCTCAAGGTGGCGCTATAGCATTACCAAACGTGTTTACGTCCATATCTCCTAAACCGTATAACGTAGAAACAAAATTCTTTTTTTCTCTGAATCCTTGCATCTAATTGTATCTAAAATGTGTCAAAACTTAGCTCCGCCCACAATAAATTTGAGTTAAAATTGATAAATTGTAAAATTTACTTTTGTGAACTAGTCCCTGGATTTTAGTATATTTCCCTAGAACTTGGTACCAAAATCTTCACAGGTATTCGAAGGTCAGGATTTATCCAAAAAATTTTGAAATTTCGATTCAAAATGGCCGCCATATGCAAATGAACCTCTTCGGCTTTTCATATGTGTTACTTAAAAATTCATAATAATTTCATACTTAACTCAAATGTGTTCAAATTTCATATTCCACTTTCAGACATGATTCTGAGGTACCAGGTCAAAGGAGAAGCCAATATTCATATAGGGGGCGCTCTAAATGCTACAAATTTATAACTCAACATACGTAAGGCAGATCGGAACCCCCTTTGGCATGCTGCTTCTATCTGCAAGGCTATAAGTGGAAATTTAAGAACAACGCGATTCGGGCAAAATTGTGATCGTCATCGGCCAATTAGATTTCAGCAGCTGTTTGACAACCTTAACAAGGTCCAATCATTATGAGAATTGACTCATATGTCCCTGGTGGCACTTCCTAAGTGCACAAAAATGTACGTAACGATAGCCACTAGGGGGCGCTATATCAAGACAATTTGATATTTCTCAGCAAAAATGAAGCATATTGACACGCAGTTTTCTTCATTGTATACTCTGCACAGGGCCTAACAACTTTGTAATTGCAAGTGTTGTCAAAAAATGCATCGTCTTTTCTCAATAACCAGTTTTTCAAAATTAAACTTTTTTATACTAGTCACTGAATTTTCACTCTGTTCCCAAACAATTGACCTTGTTGGAATCTGCAGAGTCTGTTGATCAATAATTATCAAAAAAAGTTCAACATTTAGTCAAACCGTTGCCACAATAAATTAATTAATTGAGCCGTGCTGCGATTTATAAATTATTTTAGCTATAGCTTAAACAAACTAAGCCCAATCAAGACCAAACTTGACATAAGTATTTAGGGGCTTACCCTGAAGCATTGTGTATAATATGACTCAAATCTACCAAAAGGGGACGCTACAATTAGACTTTAATTTGTTATTTGCTGTTTCTGTGTTCATGCTGGATTTCTATTATTGGGAAGGGCCTATAAGCCACATGGTGATGAAAGTTTAACATTTTATTGATAACTATTAAAGTTCAGTTCCTTAGGAATCCACTGATACCACATATGTCCATGTTAGTTACATATTCACAGAGCAGTAGACGATTACAAAGTGTGTATGTGCATTTCTAACATGAACTCCTGCAGCTCCATGAGTCAAAAGTACACGCTTTCACCAGCAGGTGGCACTCTAAGACCAAATATTGCTTTGTTCATCTACATTCATGAAATCCTATTCATCTGCACAAGTGAAAGGTCATAACATATGAACATAAATATTTATCATAATTGAAAACAGCGCTCACCAGTCATAACATGTCTTTTGCTAAACATTATAACAACATCTACAACAATATCTTACACCCAATTTTCCCTTGTTTGGCCAAACAGGCCCATGCTCCCAAAGGCCTCATTGTTGGCTGAGACTGTCAAAGTGCTCTGATGTGGCTTATCCGTGCTAGGACCCGCCATTGCCGCTTGCGGCTATATTTTTCCCTTAAAATGATACATTCTCTCAGTTTAAACTTTTGATCTGTGATTTGTGTTATATTCTGAATAAAATATTAGATGTTGGCACCTCCACATCAATGCATCAGCTTTTATTCACAATTTGTTTAGTGTCCCAAAGTTTTTGGAATCTGGTTTGTATGTATACAAAAATATAAGGTTAAATTGAAATACTTATGGGATAAAGCTGGTGAGAGCTGCTCGTGTGCCGCAGTCACAGAAAGAGTGTGAATTTTCAACGTCTTCTTCTGTGTTTTTACAGAGGTTCGCTTCTGCCACCTTCCATTTTCACTGTGGGACACTTTTGAAGGTGCCCTACATTTAATGACGTTAAAGTCCAGCGGAACTTCCCTAATTTCAATGCAGACTAGGGCTGGCAAATAAAATATGTTAAAATCATTCCATATTTGGACACTAAAAGCTGTGTTGCGATTGGACTGATAAGGTACACGATGTGTTTCGTAATTTTAGGGCGGAGGGAGCGGCAGACACCCCACAGCTCCTTTTATTTAGCCAATCTGCAGCCAGAGTTAGCTGTCCATCATTTACAGCTGCAGCCAATGGAGTCACAGTCTCGCCTACGGGGTTTTGTTTTGCTGCGGCCCTGACAGAAATAGGTCAGTCCTGAAACATTGGGAGGAAATGCCACTTAGCGGTAGGTTGTTCGCCTGCTGGCCACATTTGTGGATCAGGCTGCATTTGTATTTGGATCGGGTGAAATGCGAAAGTCTCAAAATCCAAAAACCCGCAAGAGGAAATTAACAAATGCAGATTCTACAATTTACAAATAAATGTTAAAATATAGCCGCAAGCGGCAATTAACGGGGTTCTCGCTTAACAGGCCTGTTTGGAAGCAATAGGCCTACATCGCTGCCATGCTACCTTTAAAAGCATTTCTATAAGTAGAATCTTAAATTTGAACCCATTTGAGCAAAGTATGGAGTTAGAGATGTTCAAGTAAAACCTGTGATAAGCTGAAGAGGTTCATTTGCCATCATGAATCAAAATGTCAATTAATTCTATAATTACCTAGGGTCAGACTCGTGAACGTTTTGGCACCAAGCTCAAGGGAATTGGTCAAAAATTCAAAGACTTATTGACAAAAGTATATTTTGCAAATTATGCAAATTAGCTCAAAATCTAAGTGGGCTGAGCTAAATGATCCAATAGCAAATTAGTTTGTCTAAAGTCAAGGAATAAGGGAAAAAAAGATTTCATCTCTAGGCCTTACGGTGTAGGAGATATAGACCTCAATGCTTTTCCCTTTGCTATAGCGCCACCATCTGGCCAAAGAATGTCATTTTCCTTGGCTGAGTCATTTTACACCTGCTGGACCTTGCTGCCAAGGGAGGTGTTTCTGGGCCTTATGGTCTTTGCTCCACATTGCATTTTGCATAATGTCTCAGAGCCACTGTAGTTCAACAGCACAATGTATAGTCTTAGACTGCCATCTGCTGGTGAGAAATGACTACTTTCCCATATTTTTAGATCAGCCATGAAAGCACATACAGAAAGATTTAAGCATGTACTCCTATGTGGATATTTACCTAACATGGGCATGTACGGTATCAGCTGAATCCTAAGGATCTGAACTTTAACAAAAAATTGTTGCACTTTTATTACTATGTAGCTTACAGGCCACTCCCAATAACACGGATCTAGCATGTATTCCTCAAGTCAAATATAAGCTATATGTGTACACTAATATACACCTATAACTCAAAAATGCTTTCCCCAAAAATTTTAAAACGTCACATACTTGATCAGACTGAGGACCAGATGTCATAATTAAGTTGGGGTGCCACTGCGTTCCTAGATGGCGCTATAACATAAAAAAGCCCATTTAATCAGTTTTTGTCCAATTGTAGCGCCCCCTTTTGGTAAATTTTGATCATATTGTACATACGTCTTCAGGACAAGACCATACATACTTCTGTCACGTTTGGTCTTGATTGGACTTAATTTGTTTGAGTTATAGCTAAAAGAATGTTTAAAGCTCCCCACACTTCAATTAATTGTTTTATTACAACAAAAGTTTGTCCAAATGTTGAACTTTTTTTGATAATTATTTACCTACAGACTCTGCAGATTCCAACAAGGTCAACTGTTTGGGAATATCGCAAAATTCCACGGACTAGTTCGAAAAGGTTCAATTTTGAACATTTGGAAGCTGAGAAAAAGCAAAGCATTTTTTGACAACACTTGCAATTACAAAGTTGTTAGGCCCTCTGCAGAGTATAAAAAGAAGCAAACTGCGTGTCAATATGCTTAATTTTCACAGAGATATATAATATTTTCTTGACATAGCGCCCCCTAGTGGCTATCGTTATGACAATTTTTCTGCTCTTAGGGAGGCCTACCAGGGACATACCAGTCAAATCCCATGATGATTGGACCTTGTTAAGGTTGTCAAACAGCTGATGACAGCTGATTGGTCGATGACAATCACAATTTTGCTCGAATCGAGTTGTCCTTAATTTTCCCTCTACAGCCTTGCCCATAGAAGCAGCATGCCAAGCGGCGGTCCGATCCGCCTTACGGATGCTGAGATATAAACTTGAAGCATTTACAGCGCCCCCTATATGAATATTGACTTCTCCTTTGACAAGCTACCTCAGAATCATGTCTGAAAGTAGAATATGAAATGTAAACACATTTGAGTAAACCATGAGTTTGTTATAGATTTTTAAGTAAAACATAAAATAAGCCGAAGAGGTTCATTTGCATATGGCGGCCATCTTGAATCGAAATTTCAACGTTTTTTTGATAATTATTAAACTACAGGCTCCTGCGAACATTTTGACACCAAGCTCAAGAAAATTGGACAAAAATCCACGGAGGAGTACACAAAAGTAGGTTTTGCAAATTATGCAAAATAGCAAAAAATCTAAGTAGGCGGAGCTTAGTGGTTGTATGTACCTTTTTGATTCGGCAGGACCCAAGGAATCAGGGAAAAAAAAGATTTCGTCTCTACGCCACACGGGGTGGAAAATCTTTTAATGAAAGCGTTTTCCTTCGCTGTAGCGCCCCCTTGAGGCCAATTGGGCTGATATTTTGCGCCTGAGTAGCGAGACCGACTACTACCTATTGACCAAGTCTCAAGTCTCTAGGCCTTACGGTTTGGGCTGTGCGATTCGTTTTATGGCAGAAAAAGAAAAAGAATAATAATAAATATAGCCGCAAGCGGCAATTAACGGGGTTCTCGCTTAACAGGCCTGTTTGGAAGCAATAGGCCTACATCGCTGACATGCTACCTTTAAAAGCATTTCTATAAGTAGAATCTGAAATTTGAACCCATTTGAGCAAAGTATGAAGGAGTTAGAGATGTTCAAGTAAAACCTGTGATAAGCTGAAGAGGTTCATTTGCATATGGCGGCCATCTTGAATCAGAATGTCAACATTCGTTCTATAATTACCTAGGGTCAGACTCGTGAACGTTTTGGCACCAAGCTCAAGGGAATTGGTCAAAAATTCAAAGACTTATTGACAAAAGTATATTTTGCAAATTATGCAAATTAGCTCAAAATCTAAGTGGGCTGAGCTAAATGATCCAATAGCAAATTAGTTTGTCTAAAGTCAAGGAATAAGGGAAAAAAAGATTTCATCTATAGGCCTTACGGTGTAGGAGATATAGACCGCAATGCTTTTCCCTTTGCTATAGCGCCACCATCTGGCCAAAGAGTGTCATTTTCCTTGGCTGAGTCATTTCACACCTGCTGGATGTTGCTGCCAAGGGAGGTGTTTCTGGGCCTTATGGTCTTTGCTCCACATTGCATTTTGCATAATGTCTCAGAGCCACTGTAGTTCAACAGCACAATGTATAGTTTTAGACTGCCATCTGCTGGTGAGAAATAACTACTTTCACATATATTTAGCTCTGCCATGAATGCACATATTTGCCCTGTGAAGGTCTGGCGTCCCCTCCAGGGTGTATTCCCGCCTTGCGCCCGATGATTCCAGGTAGGCTCTGGACCCCCCGCGACCCTAAGTTGGATAAGCGGTTACAGATAATGGATGGATGGATGGATGAATGCACATATAGAAAGCGTGTACTCCTATGTGGATATTTACCTAACATGGACATATGTGGTATTAGCTGAATCCTAAGGATCCGAACTTTAATACTGATCAAAAAATTGTTGCCTTGCGCCCAATGATTCCAGGTAGGCTCTGGACCCACCGCGACCCTGAACTGGATAAGCGGTTACAGATAATGAATGAATGAAAAAATTGTTGCACTTTTATTACTATGTAGCTTACAGGCCCCTCACAATAAGAGAGATCTAGCATGTATTCCACAAGTCAAATATTTGCAATATGTGTACACTAATATACACCTATAACTCAAAAACACTTTCCCCAAAAATTTTAAAACTTCACATGCTTGATCAGACTGAGGAGCAGATGTCATAATTAAGTTGGCGTGCCACTGTATTCCTAGATGGCGCTATAACATAAAAAAGCCAATTAAATCAGTTTTTGTCCAATTGTAGCGCCCCCTTTTGGTAAATTTTGATCATATTGTACATACTTCTTCAGGGTAGGACCATACATACGTCTGTCATGGTTGGTCTTGATTAGACTTAATTTGTTTGAGTTATAGCTAAAAGAATGTTTAAAGCTCCACACGCTTCAATTAATTGTTTTATTACAACAAAAGTTTGTCCAAATGTTGAACTTTTTTTGATAATTATTTACCTACAGACTCTGCAGATTCCAACAAGGTCAACTGTTTGGGAATATCGCAAAATTCCACGGACTAGTTCGAAAAGGTTCAATTTTGAACATTTGGAAGCTGAGAAAAAGCAAAGCATTTTTTGACAACACTTGCAATTACAAAGTTGTTAGGCCCTCTGCAGAGTATAAAAAGAAGCAAACTGTGTGTCAATATGCTTAATTTTCACAGAGATATATAATATTTTCTTGATATAGCGCCCCCTAGTGGCTATCGTTATGACAATTTTTCTGCTCTTAGGGAGGCCTCCCAGGGACATACCAGTCAAATCCCATGATGATTGGACCTTGTTAAGGTCGTCAAACAGCTGATGACAGCTGATTGGTCGATGACAATCACAATTTTGCTCGAATCGAGTTGTCCTTAATTTTCCCTCTACAGCCTTGCCCATAGAAGCAGCATGCCAAGCGGCGGTCCGATCCGCCTTACGGATGCTGAGATATAAACTTGAAGCATTTACAGCGCCCCCTATATGAATATTGGCTTCTCCTTTGACAAGCTACCTCAGAATCATGTCTGAAAGTAGAATATGAAATGTAAACACATTTGAGTAAACCATGAGTTTGTTATAGATTTTTAAGTAAAACATAAAATAAGCCGAAGAGGTTCATTTGCATATGGCGGCCATCTTGAATCGAAATTTCAACGTTTTTTTGATAATTATTAAACTACAGGCTCCTGCGAACATTTTGACACCAAGCTCAAGAAAATTGGACAAAAATCCACGGAGGAGTACACAAAAGTAGGTTTTGCAAATTATGCAAAATAGCAAAAAATCTAAGTAGGCGGAGCTTAGTGGTTGTATGTACCTTTTTGATTCGGCAGGACCCAAGGAATCAGGGAAAAAAAAGATTTCGCCTCTACGCCACACGGGGTGGAAAATCTTTTAATGAAAGCGTTTTCCTTCGCTGTAGCGCCCCCTTGAGGCCCATTGGGCTGATATTTTGCGCCTGAGTAGCGAGACCGACTACTACCTATTGACCAAGTCTCAAGTGTCTAGGCCTTACGGTTTGGGCTGTGCGATTCGTTTTATGGCAGAAAAAGAAAAAGAATAATAATAATAATAATAATAACAAATTAAAATCAGAACAAACACAATAGGGTTTCAAGCACTTCGTGCTCGAACCCCTAAATATAGCCGCAAGCGGCAATTAACGGGGTTCTCGCTTAAGAGGCCTGTTTGGAAGCAATAGGCCTACATCGCTGACATGCTACCTTTAAAAGCATTTCTATGAGTAGAATCTGAAATTTGAACCCATTTGAGTAAAGTATGAAGGAGTTAGAGATGTTCAAGTAAAACCTGTGATAAGCTGAAGAGGTTCACTTGCATATGGCGGCCATCTTGAATCAAAATGTCAACATTCGTTCTATAATTACCTAGGGACAGACTCATGTGAACGTTTTGGCACCAAGCTCAAGGGAATTGGTCAAAAATTCAAAGACTTATTGACAAAAGTATATTTTGCAAATTATGCAAATTAGCTCAACATCTAAGTGGGCTGAGCTAAATGATCCAATAGCAAATTAGTTTGTCTAAAGCCAAGGAATAAGGGGAAAAAAAAGATTTAATCTATAGGCCTTATGGTGTAGGAGATATAGACCGCAATGCTTTTCCCTTTGCTATAGCGCCACCATCTGACCAAAGAGTGTCATTTTCCTTGGCTGAGTCATTTCACACCTGCTGGATGTTGCTGCCAAGGGAGGTGTTTCTGGGCCTTATGGTCTTTGCTCCACATAGCATTCATAGTGGCACTACAGAGCCACTGTAGTTCAACAGCACAACGTATAGTTTTAGACTGCCATCTGCTGGTGAGAAATAACTACTTTCACATATATTTAGCTCTGCCATGAATGCACATATAGAAACATTTGAGTGTGTACTCCTATGTGGATATTTACCTAACACGGACATATGTGGTATTAGCTGAATCCCAAGGATCCGAACTTTAATACTGATCAAAAATTGTTGCCTTGCGCCCAATGATTCCAGGTAGGCTCTGGACCCACCGTGACCCTGAACTGGATAAGCGGTTACAGATAATGAATGAATGAATGAATGAATGAATGAAAGAATTGTTGCACTTTTAATACTATGTAGCTTACAGGCCCCCCACAATAAGAGAGATCTAGCATGTATTCCACAAGTCAAATATATGCTATATGTGTACACTAATATACACCTATAACTCAAAAATGCTTTCCCCAAAAATTTTAAAACGTCACATACTTGATCAGACTGAGGACCAGATGTCATAATTAAGTTGGGGTGCCACTGCGTTCCTAGATGGCGCTATAACATAAAAAAGCCCATTTAATCAGTTTTTGTCCAATTGTAGCGCCCCCTTTTGGTAAATTTTGATCATATTGTACATACGTCTTCAGGACAAGACCATACATACTTCTGTCACGTTTGGTCTTGATTGGACTTAATTTGTTTGAGTTATAGCTAAAAGAATGTTTAAAGCTCCCCACACTTCAATTAATTGTTTTATTACAACAAAAGTTTGTCCAAATGTTGAACTTTTTTTGATAATTATTTACCTACAGACTCTGCAGATTCCAACAAGGTCAACTGTTTGTGAATATCGCAAAATTCCACGGACTAGTTCGAAAAGCTTCAATTTTGAACATTTGGAAACTGAGAAAAAGCAAAGCATTTTTTGACAACACTTGCAATTACAAAGTTGTTAGGCCCTCTGCAGAGTATAAAAAGAAGCAAACTGCGTGTCAATATGCTTAATTTTCACAGAGATATATAATATTTTCTTGATATAGCGCCCCCTAGTGGCTATCGTTATGACAATTTTTCTGCTCTTAGGGAGGCCTCCCAGGGACATACCAGTCAAATCCCATGATGATTGGACCTTGTTAAGGTTGTCAAACAGCTGATGACAGCTGATTGGTCGATGACAATCACAATTTTGCTCGAATCGAGTTGTCCTTAATTTTCCCTCTACAGCCTTGCCCATAGAAGCAGCATGCCAAGCGGTGGTCCGATCCGCCTTACGGATGCTGAGATATAAACTTGAAGCATTTACAGCGCCCCCTATATGAATATTGGCTTCTCCTTTGACAAGCTACCTCAGAATCATGTCTGAAAGTAGAATATGAAATGTAAACACATTTGAGTAAACCATGAGTTTGTTATAGATTTTTAAGTAAAACATAAAATAAGCCGAAGAGGTTCATTTGCATATGGCGGCCATCTTGAATCGAAATTTCAACGTTTTTTTGATAATTATTAAACTACAGGTTCCTGCGAACATTTTGACACCAAGCTCAAGAAAATTGGACAAAAATCCACGGAGGAGTACACAAAAGTAGGTTTTGCAAATTATGCAAAATAGCAAAAAATCTAAGTAGGCGGAGCTTAGTGGTTGTATGTACCTTTTTGATTCGGCAGGACCCAAGGAATCAGGGAAAAAAAAGATTTCGTCTCTACGCCACACGGGGTGGAAAATCTTTTAATGAAAGCGTTTTCCTTCGCTGTAGCGCCCCCTTGAGGCCAATTGGGCTGATATTTTGTGCCTGAGTAGCGAGACCGACTACTACCTATTGACCAAGTCTCAAGTCTCTAGGCCTTACGGTTTGGGCTGTGCGATTCGTTTTATGGCAGAAAAAGAAAAAGAATAATAATAATAATAAATATAGCCGCAAGCGGCAATTAACGGGGTTCTCGCTTAACAGGCCTGTTTGGAAGCAATAGGCCTACATCGCTGCCATGCTACCTTTAAAAGCATTTCTATAAGTAGAATTTTAAATTTGAACCCATTTGAGCAAAGTATGGAGTTAGAGATGTTCAAGTAAAACCTGTGATAAGCTGAAGAGGTTCATTTGCCATCATGAATCAAAATGTCAATTAATTCTATAATTACCTAGGGTCAGACTCATGTGAACGTTTTGGCACCAAGCTCAAGGGACTTGGTGAAAAATTCATAGACTTATTGACAAAAGTATGTTTTGCAAATTATGCAAATTAGCTCAAAATCTAAGTGGGCTGAGCTTTATGATCCAACAGCAAATTAGTTTGTCTTAAGCCAAGGAATAAGGGACAAAAAGATTTCATCTCTAGGCCTTACGGTGTAGGAGATATAGACCTCAATGCTTTTCCCTTTGCTATAGCGCCACCATCTGGCCAAAGAATGTCATTTTCCTTGGCTGAGTCATTTTACACCTGCTGGACCTTGCTGCCAAGGGAGGTGTTTCTGGGCCTTATGGTCTTTGCTCCACATTGCATTTTGCATAATGTCTCAGAGCCACTGTAGTTCAACAGCACAATGTATAGTCTTAGACTGCCATCTGCTGGTGAGAAATGACTACTTTCCCATATTTTTAGATCAGCCATGAAAGCACATACAGAAAGATTTAAGCATGTACTCCTATGTGGATATTTACCTAACATGGGCATGTACGGTATCAGCTGAATCCTAAGGATCTGAACTTTAACAAAAAATTGTTGCACTTTTATTACTATGTAGCTTACAGGCCACTCCCAATAACACAGATCTAGCATGTATTCCTCAAGTCAAATATAAGCTATATGTGTACACTAATATACACCTATAACTCAAAAATGCTTTCCCCAAAAATTTTAAAACGTCACATACTTGATCAGACTGAGGACCAGATGTCATAATTAAGTTGGGGTGCCACTGCGTTCCTAGATGGCGCTATAACATAAAAAAGCCCATTTAATCAGTTTTTGTCCAATTGTAGCGCCCCCTTTTGGTAAATTTTGATCATATTGTACATACGTCTTCAGGACAAGACCATACATACTTCTGTCACGTTTGGTCTTGATTGGACTTAATTTGTTTGAGTTATAGCTAAAAGAATGTTTAAAGCTCCCCACACTTCAATTAATTGTTTTATTACAACAAAAGTTTGTCCAAATGTTGAACTTTTTTTGATAATTATTTACCTACAGACTCTGCAGATTCCAACAAGGTCAACTGTTTGTGAATATCGCAAAATTCCACGGACTAGTTCGAAAAGCTTCAATTTTGAACATTTGGAAACTGAGAAAAAGCAAAGCATTTTTTGACAACACTTGCAATTACAAAGTTGTTAGGCCCTCTGCAGAGTATAAAAAGAAGCAAACTGCGTGTCAATATGCTTAATTTTCACAGAGATATATAATATTTTCTTGACATAGCGCCCCCTAGTGGCTATCGTTATGACAATTTTTCTGCTCTTAGGGAGGCCTACCAGGGACATACCAGTCAAATCCCATGATGATTGGACCTTGTTAAGGTTGTCAAACAGCTGATGACAGCTGATTGGTCGATGACAATCACAATTTTGCTCGAATCGAGTTGTCCTTAATTTTCCCTCTACAGCCTTGCCCATAGAAGCAGCATGCCAAGCGGCGGTCCGATCCGCCTTACGGATGCTGAGATATAAACTTGAAGCATTTACAGCGCCCCCTATATGAATATTGACTTCTCCTTTGACAAGCTACCTCAGAATCATGTCTGAAAGTAGAATATGAAATGTAAACACATTTGAGTAAACCATGAGTTTGTTATAGATTTTTAAGTAAAACATAAAATAAGCCGAAGAGGTTCATTTGCATATGGCGGCCATCTTGAATCGAAATTTCAACGTTTTTTTGATAATTATTAAACTACAGGCTCCTGCGAACATTTTGACACCAAGCTCAAGAAAATTGGACAAAAATCCACGGAGGAGTACACAAAAGTAGGTTTTGCAAATTATGCAAAATAGCAAAAAATCTAAGTAGGCGGAGCTTAGTGGTTGTATGTACCTTTTTGATTCGGCAGGACCCAAGGAATCAGGGAAAAAAAAGATTTCGTCTCTACGCCACACGGGGTGGAAAATCTTTTAATGAAAGCGTTTTCCTTCGCTGTAGCGCCCCCTTGAGGCCAATTGGGCTGATATTTTGCGCCTGAGTAGCGAGACCGACTACTACCTATTGACCAAGTCTCAAGTCTCTAGGCCTTACGGTTTGGGCTGTGCGATTCGTTTTATGGCAGAAAAAGAAAAAGAATAATAATAAATATAGCCGCAAGCGGCAATTAACGGGGTTCTCGCTTAACAGGCCTGTTTGGAAGCAATAGGCCTACATCGCTGACATGCTACCTTTAAAAGCATTTCTATAAGTAGAATCTGAAATTTGAACCCATTTGAGCAAAGTATGAAGGAGTTAGAGATGTTCAAGTAAAACCTGTGATAAGCTGAAGAGGTTCATTTGCATATGGCGGCCATCTTGAATCAGAATGTCAACATTCGTTCTATAATTACCTAGGGTCAGACTCGTGAACGTTTTGGCACCAAGCTCAAGGGAATTGGTCAAAAATTCAAAGACTTATTGACAAAAGTATATTTTGCAAATTATGCAAATTAGCTCAAAATCTAAGTGGGCTGAGCTAAATGATCCAATAGCAAATTAGTTTGTCTAAAGTCAAGGAATAAGGGAAAAAAAGATTTCATCTATAGGCCTTACGGTGTAGGAGATATAGACCGCAATGCTTTTCCCTTTGCTATAGCGCCACCATCTGGCCAAAGAGTGTCATTTTCCTTGGCTGAGTCATTTCACACCTGCTGGATGTTGCTGCCAAGGGAGGTGTTTCTGGGCCTTATGGTCTTTGCTCCACATTGCATTTTGCATAATGTCTCAGAGCCACTGTAGTTCAACAGCACAATGTATAGTTTTAGACTGCCATCTGCTGGTGAGAAATAACTACTTTCACATATATTTAGCTCTGCCATGAATGCACATATTTGCCCTGTGAAGGTCTGGCGTCCCCTCCAGGGTGTATTCCCGCCTTGCGCCCGATGATTCCAGGTAGGCTCTGGACCCCCCGCGACCCTAAGTTGGATAAGCGGTTACAGATAATGGATGGATGGATGGATGAATGCACATATAGAAAGCGTGTACTCCTATGTGGATATTTACCTAACATGGACATATGTGGTATTAGCTGAATCCTAAGGATCCGAACTTTAATACTGATCAAAAAATTGTTGCCTTGCGCCCAATGATTCCAGGTAGGCTCTGGACCCACCGCGACCCTGAACTGGATAAGCGGTTACAGATAATGAATGAATGAAAAAATTGTTGCACTTTTATTACTATGTAGCTTACAGGCCCCTCACAATAAGAGAGATCTAGCATGTATTCCACAAGTCAAATATTTGCAATATGTGTACACTAATATACACCTATAACTCAAAAACACTTTCCCCAAAAATTTTAAAACTTCACATGCTTGATCAGACTGAGGAGCAGATGTCATAATTAAGTTGGCGTGCCACTGTATTCCTAGATGGCGCTATAACATAAAAAAGCCAATTAAATCAGTTTTTGTCCAATTGTAGCGCCCCCTTTTGGTAAATTTTGATCATATTGTACATACTTCTTCAGGGTAGGACCATACATACGTCTGTCATGGTTGGTCTTGATTAGACTTAATTTGTTTGAGTTATAGCTAAAAGAATGTTTAAAGCTCCACACGCTTCAATTAATTGTTTTATTACAACAAAAGTTTGTCCAAATGTTGAACTTTTTTTGATAATTATTTACCTACAGACTCTGCAGATTCCAACAAGGTCAACTGTTTGGGAATATCGCAAAATTCCACGGACTAGTTCGAAAAGGTTCAATTTTGAACATTTGGAAGCTGAGAAAAAGCAAAGCATTTTTTGACAACACTTGCAATTACAAAGTTGTTAGGCCCTCTGCAGAGTATAAAAAGAAGCAAACTGTGTGTCAATATGCTTAATTTTCACAGAGATATATAATATTTTCTTGATATAGCGCCCCCTAGTGGCTATCGTTATGACAATTTTTCTGCTCTTAGGGAGGCCTCCCAGGGACATACCAGTCAAATCCCATGATGATTGGACCTTGTTAAGGTCGTCAAACAGCTGATGACAGCTGATTGGTCGATGACAATCACAATTTTGCTCGAATCGAGTTGTCCTTAATTTTCCCTCTACAGCCTTGCCCATAGAAGCAGCATGCCAAGCGGCGGTCCGATCCGCCTTACGGATGCTGAGATATAAACTTGAAGCATTTACAGCGCCCCCTATATGAATATTGGCTTCTCCTTTGACAAGCTACCTCAGAATCATGTCTGAAAGTAGAATATGAAATGTAAACACATTTGAGTAAACCATGAGTTTGTTATAGATTTTTAAGTAAAACATAAAATAAGCCGAAGAGGTTCATTTGCATATGGCGGCCATCTTGAATCGAAATTTCAACGTTTTTTTGATAATTATTAAACTACAGGCTCCTGCGAACATTTTGACACCAAGCTCAAGAAAATTGGACAAAAATCCACGGAGGAGTACACAAAAGTAGGTTTTGCAAATTATGCAAAATAGCAAAAAATCTAAGTAGGCGGAGCTTAGTGGTTGTATGTACCTTTTTGATTCGGCAGGACCCAAGGAATCAGGGAAAAAAAAGATTTCGCCTCTACGCCACACGGGGTGGAAAATCTTTTAATGAAAGCGTTTTCCTTCGCTGTAGCGCCCCCTTGAGGCCCATTGGGCTGATATTTTGCGCCTGAGTAGCGAGACCGACTACTACCTATTGACCAAGTCTCAAGTGTCTAGGCCTTACGGTTTGGGCTGTGCGATTCGTTTTATGGCAGAAAAAGAAAAAGAATAATAATAATAATAATAATAACAAATTAAAATCAGAACAAACACAATAGGGTTTCAAGCACTTCGTGCTCGAACCCCTAAATATAGCCGCAAGCGGCAATTAACGGGGTTCTCGCTTAAGAGGCCTGTTTGGAAGCAATAGGCCTACATCGCTGACATGCTACCTTTAAAAGCATTTCTATGAGTAGAATCTGAAATTTGAACCCATTTGAGTAAAGTATGAAGGAGTTAGAGATGTTCAAGTAAAACCTGTGATAAGCTGAAGAGGTTCACTTGCATATGGCGGCCATCTTGAATCAAAATGTCAACATTCGTTCTATAATTACCTAGGGACAGACTCATGTGAACGTTTTGGCACCAAGCTCAAGGGAATTGGTCAAAAATTCAAAGACTTATTGACAAAAGTATATTTTGCAAATTATGCAAATTAGCTCAACATCTAAGTGGGCTGAGCTAAATGATCCAATAGCAAATTAGTTTGTCTAAAGCCAAGGAATAAGGGGAAAAAAAAGATTTAATCTATAGGCCTTATGGTGTAGGAGATATAGACCGCAATGCTTTTCCCTTTGCTATAGCGCCACCATCTGACCAAAGAGTGTCATTTTCCTTGGCTGAGTCATTTCACACCTGCTGGATGTTGCTGCCAAGGGAGGTGTTTCTGGGCCTTATGGTCTTTGCTCCACATAGCATTCATAGTGGCACTACAGAGCCACTGTAGTTCAACAGCACAACGTATAGTTTTAGACTGCCATCTGCTGGTGAGAAATAACTACTTTCACATATATTTAGCTCTGCCATGAATGCACATATAGAAACATTTGAGTGTGTACTCCTATGTGGATATTTACCTAACACGGACATATGTGGTATTAGCTGAATCCCAAGGATCCGAACTTTAATACTGATCAAAAATTGTTGCCTTGCGCCCAATGATTCCAGGTAGGCTCTGGACCCACCGTGACCCTGAACTGGATAAGCGGTTACAGATAATGAATGAATGAATGAATGAATGAATGAAAGAATTGTTGCACTTTTAATACTATGTAGCTTACAGGCCCCCCACAATAAGAGAGATCTAGCATGTATTCCACAAGTCAAATATATGCTATATGTGTACACTAATATACACCTATAACTCAAAAATGCTTTCCCCAAAAATTTTAAAACGTCACATACTTGATCAGACTGAGGACCAGATGTCATAATTAAGTTGGGGTGCCACTGCGTTCCTAGATGGCGCTATAACATAAAAAAGCCCATTTAATCAGTTTTTGTCCAATTGTAGCGCCCCCTTTTGGTAAATTTTGATCATATTGTACATACGTCTTCAGGACAAGACCATACATACTTCTGTCACGTTTGGTCTTGATTGGACTTAATTTGTTTGAGTTATAGCTAAAAGAATGTTTAAAGCTCCCCACACTTCAATTAATTGTTTTATTACAACAAAAGTTTGTCCAAATGTTGAACTTTTTTTGATA
This sequence comes from Hoplias malabaricus, assembly GCF_029633855.1. Taxonomy (NCBI): domain Eukaryota; kingdom Metazoa; phylum Chordata; class Actinopteri; order Characiformes; family Erythrinidae; genus Hoplias; species Hoplias malabaricus. Next base: position 30,407,632 of record NC_089819.1, read on the forward strand.
ATTATTTACCTACAGACTCTGCAGATTCCAACAAGGTCAACTGTTTGTGAATATCGCAAAATTCCACGGACTAGTTCGAAAAGCTTCAATTTTGAACATTTGGAAACTGAGAAAAAGCAAAGCATTTTTTGACAACACTTGCAATTACAAAGTTGTTAGGCCCTCTGCAGAGTATAAAAAGAAGCAAACTGCGTGTCAATATGCTTAATTTTCACAGAGATATATAATATTTTCTTGATATAGCGCCCCCTAGTGGTTATCGTTATGACAATTTTTCTGCTCTTAGGGAGGCCTCCCAGGGACATACCAGTCAAATCCCATGATGATTGGACCTTGTTAAGGTTGTCAAACAGCTGATGACAGCTGATTGGTCGATGACAATCACAATTTTGCTCGAATCGAGTTGTCCTTAATTTTCCCTCTACAGCCTTGCCCATAGAAGCAGCATGCCAAGCGGTGGTCCGATCCGCCTTACGGATGCTGAGATATAAACTTGAAGCATTTACAGCGCCCCCTATATGAATATTGGCTTCTCCTTTGACAAGCTACCTCAGAATCATGTCTGAAAGTAGAATATGAAATGTAAACACATTTGAGTAAACCATGAGTTTGTTATAGATTTTTAAGTAAAACATAAAATAAGCCGAAGAGGTTCATTTGCATATGGCGGCCATCTTGAATCGAAATTTCAACGTTTTTTTGATAATTATTAAACTACAGGTTCCTGCGAACATTTTGACACCAAGCTCAAGAAAATTGGACAAAAATCCACGGAGGAGTACACAAAAGTAGGTTTTGCAAATTATGCAAAATAGCAAAAAATCTAAGTAGGCGGAGCTTAGTGGTTGTATGTACCTTTTTGATTCGGCAGGACCCAAGGAATCAGGGAAAAAAAAAGATTTCGTCTCTACGCCACACGGGGTGGAAAATCTTTTAATGAAAGCGTTTTCCTTCGCTGTAGCGCCCCCTTGAGGCCAATTGGGCTGATATTTTGTGCCTGAGTAGCGAGACCGACTACTACCTATTGACCAAGTCTCAAGTCTCTAGGCCTTACGGTTTGGGCTGTGCGATTCGTTTTATGGCAGAAAAAGAAAAAGAATAATAATAATAATAAATATAGCCGCAAGCGGCAATTAACGGGGTTCTCGCTTAACAGGCCTGTTTGGAAGCAATAGGCCTACATCGCTGCCATGCTACCTTTAAAAGCATTTCTATAAGTAGAATTTTAAATTTGAACCCATTTGAGCAAAGTATGGAGTTAGAGATGTTCAAGTAAAACCTGTGATAAGCTGAAGAGGTTCATTTGCCATCATGAATCAAAATGTCAATTAATTCTATAATTACCTAGGGTCAGACTCATGTGAACGTTTTGGCACCAAGCTCAAGGGACTTGGTGAAAAATTCATAGACTTATTGACAAAAGTATGTTTTGCAAATTATGCAAATTAGCTCAAAATCTAAGTGGGCTGAGCTTTATGATCCAACAGCAAATTAGTTTGTCTTAAGCCAAGGAATAAGGGACAAAAAGATTTCATCTCTAGGCCTTACGGTGTAGGAGATATAGACCTCAATGCTTTTCCCTTTGCTATAGCGCCACCATCTGGCCAAAGAATGTCATTTTCCTTGGCTGAGTCATTTTACACCTGCTGGACCTTGCTGCCAAGGGAGGTGTTTCTGGGCCTTATGGTCTTTGCTCCACATTGCATTTTGCATAATGTCTCAGAGCCACTGTAGTTCAACAGCACAATGTATAGTCTTAGACTGCCATCTGCTGGTGAGAAATGACTACTTTCCCATATTTTTAGATCAGCCATGAAAGCACATACAGAAAGATTTAAGCATGTACTCCTATGTGGATATTTACCTAACATGGGCATGTACGGTATCAGCTGAATCCTAAGGATCTGAACTTTAACAAAAAATTGTTGCACTTTTATTACTATGTAGCTTACAGGCCACTCCCAATAACACAGATCTAGCATGTATTCCTCAAGTCAAATATAAGCTATATGTGTACACTAATATACACCTATAACTCAAAAATGCTTTCCCCAAAAATTTTAAAACGTCACATACTTGATCAGACTGAGGACCAGATGTCATAATTAAGTTGGGGTGCCACTGCGTTCCTAGATGGCGCTATAACATAAAAAAGCCCATTTAATCAGTTTTTGTCCAATTGTAGCGCCCCCTTTTGGTAAATTTTGATCATATTGTACATACGTCTTCAGGACAAGACCATACATACTTCTGTCACGTTTGGTCTTGATTGGACTTAATTTGTTTGAGTTATAGCTAAAAGAATGTTTAAAGCTCCCCACACTTCAATTAATTGTTTTATTACAACAAAAGTTTGTCCAAATGTTGAACTTTTTTTGATAATTATTTACCTACAGACTCTGCAGATTCCAACAAGGTCAACTGTTTGTGAATATCGCAAAATTCCACGGACTAGTTCGAAAAGCTTCAATTTTGAACATTTGGAAACTGAGAAAAAGCAAAGCATTTTTTGACAACACTTGCAATTACAAAGTTGTTAGGCCCTCTGCAGAGTATAAAAAGAAGCAAACTGCGTGTCAATATGCTTAATTTTCACAGAGATATATAATATTTTCTTGATATAGCGCCCCCTAGTGGCTATCGTTATGACAATTTTTCTGCTCTTAGGGAGGCCTCCCAGGGACATACCAGTCAAATCCCATGATGATTGGACCTTGTTAAGGTTGTCAAACAGCTGATGACAGCTGATTGGTCGATGACAATCACAATTTTGCTCGAATCGAGTTGTCCTTAATTTTCCCTCTACAGCCTTGCCCATAGAAGCAGCATGCCAAGCGGCGGTCCGATCCGCCTTACGGATGCTGAGATATAAACTTGAAGCATTTACAGCGCCCCCTATATGAATATTGGCTTCTCCTTTGACAAGCTACCTCAGAATCATGTCTGAAAGTAGAATATGAAATGTAAACACATTTGAGTAAACCATGAGTTTGTTATAGATTTTTAAGTAAAACATAAAATAAGCCGAAGAGGTTCATTTGCATATGGCGGCCATCTTGAATCGAAATTTCAACGTTTTTTTGATAATTATTAAACTACAGGCTCCTGCGAACATTTTGACACCAAGCTCAAGAAAATTGGACAAAAATCCACGGAGGAGTACACAAAAGTAGGTTTTGCAAATTATGCAAAATAGCAAAAAATCTAAGTAGGCAGAGCTTAGTGGTTGTATGTACCTTTTTGATTCGGCAGGACCCAAGGAATCAGGGAAAAAAAAGATTTCGTCTCTACGCCACACGGGGTGGAAAATCTTTTAATGAAAGCGTTTTCCTTCGCTGTAGCGCCCCCTTGAGGCCAATTGGGCTGATATTTTGCGCCTGAGTAGCGAGACCGACTACTACCTATTGACCAAGTCTCAAGTGTCTAGGCCTTAAGGTTTGGGCTGTGCGATTCGTTTTATGGCAGAAAAAGAAAAAGAATAATAATAATAATAACAAATTAAAATCAGAACAAACACAATAGGGTTTCAAGCACTTCGTGCTCGAACCCCTAATAACAAATTAAAATCAGAACAAACACAATAGGGTTTCAAGCACTTCGTGCTCGAACCCCTAATAATAACAAATTAAAATCAGAACAAACACAATAGGGTTTCAAGCACTTCGTGCTCGAACCCCTAATAATAACAAATTAAAATCAGAACAAACACAATAGGGTTTCAAGCACTTCGTGCTCGAACCCCTAATAACAAATTAAAATCAGAACAAACACAATAGGGTTTCAAGCACTTCGTGCTCGAACCCCTAATAATAAAAATCAGAACAAAAACAATAGGCTTCCTTTGCACGTTGTGCTCGGAAGCCTAATAATAATAATAATAATAACAATAATAATAAGAAAAATCCTAACAATTACAATATGGTCCTACACTACGTGTTAGGACCATAATAATAATAATAAATATAGCCGCAAGCGGCAATTAACGGGGTTCTCGCTTAACAGGCCTGTTTGGAAGCAATAGGCCTACATCGCTGCCATGCTACCTTTAAAAGCATTTCTATAAGTAGAATCTTAAATTTGAACCCATTTGAGCAAAGTATGGAGTTAGAGATGTTCAAGTAAAACCTGTGATAAGCTGAAGAGGTTCATTTGCCATCATGAATCAAAATGTCAATTAATTCTATAATTACCTAGGGTCAGACTCATGTGAACGTTTTGGCACCAAGCTCAAGGGACTTGGTGAAAAATTCATAGACTTATTGACAAAAGTATGTTTTGCAAATTATGCAAATTAGCTCAAAATCTAAGTGGGCTGAGCTTTATGATCCAACAGCAAATTAGTTTGTCTTAAGCCAAGGAATAAGGGACAAAAAGATTTCATCTCTAGGCCTTACGGTGTAGGAGATATAGACCTCAGTGCTTTTCCCTTTGCTATAGCGCCACCATCTGGCCAAAGAATGTCATTTTCCTTGGCTGAGTCATTTTACACCTGCTGGACCTTGCTGCCAAGGGAGGTGTTTCTGGGCCTTATGGTCTTTGCTCCACATTGCATTTTGCATAATGTCTCAGAGCCACTGTAGTTCAACAGCACAATGTATAGTCTTAGACTGCCATCTGCTGGTGAGAAATGACTACTTTCCCATATTTTTAGATCAGCCATAAAAGCACATACAGAAAGATTTAAGCATGTACTCCTATGTGGATATTTACCTAACATGGGCATGTACGGTATCAGCTGAATCCTAAGGATCTGAACTTTAACAAAAAATTGTTGCACTTTTATTATTATGTAGCTTACAGGCCACTCCCAATAACACAGATCTAGCATGTATTCCTCAAGTCAAATATAAGCTATATGTGTACACTAATATACACCTATAACTCAAAAATGCTTTCCCCAAAAATTTTAAAACGTCACATACTTGATCAGACTGAGGACCAGATGTCATAATTAAGTTGGGGTGCCACTGCGTTCCTAGATGGCGCTATAACATAAAAAAGCCCATTTAATCAGTTTTTGTCCAATTGTAGCGCCCCCTTTTGGTAAATTTTGATCATATTGTACATACGTCTTCAGGACAAGACCATACATACTTCTGTCAGGTTTGGTCTTGATTGGACTTAATTTGTTTGAGTTATAGCTAAAAGAATGTTTAAAGCTCCCCACACTTCAATTAATTGTTTTATTACAACAAAAGTTTGTCCAAATGTTGAACTTTTTTTGATAATTATTTACCTACAGACTCTGCAGATTCCAACAAGGTCAACTGTTTGGGAATATCGCAAAATTCCACGGACTAGTTCGAAAAGCTTCAATTTTTAACATTTGGAAACTGAGAAAAAGCAAAGCATTTTTTGACAACACTTGCAATTACAAAGTTGTTAGGCCCTCTGCAGAGTATAAAAAGAAGCAAACTGCGTGTCAATATGCTTAATTTTCACAGAGATATATAATATTTTCTTGATATAGCGCCCCCTAGTGGCTATCGTTATGACAATTTTTCTGCTCTTAGGGAGGCCTCCCAGGGACATACCAGTCAAATCCCATGATGATTGGACCTTGTTAAGGTTGTCAAACAGCTGATGACAGCTGATTGGTCGATGACAATCACAATTTTGCTCGAATCGAATTGTCCTTAATTTTCCCTCTACAGCCTTGCCCATAGAAGCAGCATGCCAAGCGGCGGTCCGATCCGCCTTACGGATGCTGAGATATAAACTTGAAGCATTTACAGCGCCCCCTATATGAATATTGGCTTCTCCTTTGACAAGCTACCTCAGAATCATGTCTGAAAGTAGAATATGAAATGTAAACACATTTGAGTAAACCATGAGTTTGTTATAGATTTTTAAGTAAAACATAAAATAAGCCGAAGAGGTTCATTTGCATATGGCGGCCATCTTGAATCGAAATTTCAACGTTTTTTTGATAATTATTAAACTACAGGTTCCTGCGAACATTTTGACACCAAGCTCAAGAAAATTGGACAAAAATCCACGGAGGAGTACACAAAAGTAGGTTTTGCAAATTATGCAAAATAGCAAAAAATCTAAGTAGGCGGAGCTTAGTGGTTGTATGTACCTTTTTGATTCGGCAGGACCCAAGGAATCAGGGAAAAAAAAGATTTCGTCTCTACGCCACACGGGGTGGAAAATCTTTTAATGAAAGCGTTTTCCTTCGCTGTAGCGCCCCCTTGAGGCCAATTGGGCTGATATTTTGTGCCTGAGTAGCGAGACCGACTACTACCTATTGACCAAGTCTCAAGTCTCTAGGCCTTACGGTTTGGGCTGTGCGATTCGTTTTATGGCAGAAAAAGAAAAAGAATAATAATAATAATAAATATAGCCGCAAGCGGCAATTAACGGGGTTCTCGCTTAACAGGCCTGTTTGGAAGCAATAGGCCTACATCGCTGCCATGCTACCTTTAAAAGCATTTCTATAAGTAGAATCTTAAATTTGAACCCATTTGAGCAAAGTATGGAGTTAGAGATGTTCAAGTAAAACCTGTGATAAGCTGAAGAGGTTCATTTGCCATCATGAATCAAAATGTCAATTAATTCTATAATTACCTAGGGTCAGACTCATGTGAACGTTTTGGCACCAAGCTCAAGGGACTTGGTGAAAAATTCATAGACTTATTGACAAAAGTATGTTTTGCAAATTATGCAAATTAGCTCAAAATCTAAGTGGGCTGAGCTTTATGATCCAACAGCAAATTAGTTTGTCTTAAGCCAAGGAATAAGGGACAAAAAGATTTCATCTCTAGGCCTTACGGTGTAGGAGATATAGACCTCAATGCTTTTCCCTTTGCTATAGCGCCACCATCTGGCCAAAGAATGTCATTTTCCTTGGCTGAGTCATTTTACACCTGCTGGACCTTGCTGCCAAGGGAGGTGTTTCTGGGCCTTATGGTCTTTGCTCCACATTGCATTTTGCATAATGTCTCAGAGCCACTGTAGTTCAACAGCACAATGTATAGTCTTAGACTGCCATCTGCTGGTGAGAAATGACTACTTTCCCATATTTTTAGATCAGCCATGAAAGCACATACAGAAAGATTTAAGCATGTACTCCTATGTGGATATTTACCTAACATGGGCATGTACGGTATCAGCTGAATCCTAAGGATCTGAACTTTAACAAAAAATTGTTGCACTTTTATTACTATGTAGCTTACAGGCCACTCCCAATAACACAGATCTAGCATGTATTCCTCAAGTCAAATATAAGCTATATGTGTACACTAATATACACCTATAACTCAAAAATGCTTTCCCCAAAAATTTTAAAACGTCACATACTTGATCAGACTGAGGACCAGATGTCATAATTAAGTTGGGGTGCCACTGCGTTCCTAGATGGCGCTATAACATAAAAAAGCCCATTTAATCAGTTTTTGTCCAATTGTAGCGCCCCCTTTTGGTAAATTTTGATCATATTGTACATACGTCTTCAGGACAAGACCATACATACTTCTGTCACGTTTGGTCTTGATTGGACTTAATTTGTTTGAGTTATAGCTAAAAGAATGTTTAAAGCTCCCCACACTTCAATTAATTGTTTTATTACAACAAAAGTTTGTCCAAATGTTGAACTTTTTTTGATAATTATTTACCTACAGACTCTGCAGATTCCAACAAGGTCAACTGTTTGTGAATATCGCAAAATTCCACGGACTAGTTCGAAAAGCTTCAATTTTGAACATTTGGAAACTGAGAAAAAGCAAAGCATTTTTTGACAACACTTGCAATTACAAAGTTGTTAGGCCCTCTGCAGAGTATAAAAAGAAGCAAACTGCGTGTCAATATGCTTAATTTTCACAGAGATATATAATATTTTCTTGATATAGCGCCCCCTAGTGGCTATCGTTATGACAATTTTTCTGCTCTTAGGGAGGCCTCCCAGGGACATACCAGTCAAATCCCATGATGATTGGACCTTGTTAAGGTTGTCAAACAGCTGATGACAGCTGATTGGTCGATGACAATCACAATTTTGCTCGAATCGAGTTGTCCTTAATTTTCCCTCTACAGCCTTGCCCATAGAAGCAGCATGCCAAGCGGCGGTCCGATCCGCCTTACGGATGCTGAGATATAAACTTGAAGCATTTACAGCGCCCCCTATATGAATATTGGCTTCTCCTTTGACAAGCTACCTCAGAATCATGTCTGAAAGTAGAATATGAAATGTAAACACATTTGAGTAAACCATGAGTTTGTTATAGATTTTTAAGTAAAACATAAAATAAGCCGAAGAGGTTCATTTGCATATGGCGGCCATCTTGAATCGAAATTTCAACGTTTTTTTGATAATTATTAAACTACAGGCTCCTGCGAACATTTTGACACCAAGCTCAAGAAAATTGGACAAAAATCCACGGAGGAGTACACAAAAGTAGGTTTTGCAAATTATGCAAAATAGCAAAAAATCTAAGTAGGCAGAGCTTAGTGGTTGTATGTACCTTTTTGATTCGGCAGGACCCAAGGAATCAGGGAAAAAAAAGATTTCGTCTCTACGCCACACGGGGTGGAAAATCTTTTAATGAAAGCGTTTTCCTTCGCTGTAGCGCCCCCTTGAGGCCAATTGGGCTGATATTTTGCGCCTGAGTAGCGAGACCGACTACTACCTATTGACCAAGTCTCAAGTGTCTAGGCCTTAAGGTTTGGGCTGTGCGATTCGTTTTATGGCAGAAAAAGAAAAAGAATAATAATAATAATAACAAATTAAAATCAGAACAAACACAATAGGGTTTCAAGCACTTCGTGCTCGAACCCCTAATAACAAATTAAAATCAGAACAAACACAATAGGGTTTCAAGCACTTCGTGCTCGAACCCCTAATAATAACAAATTAAAATCAGAACAAACACAATAGGGTTTCAAGCACTTCGTGCTCGAACCCCTAATAATAACAAATTAAAATCAGAACAAACACAATAGGGTTTCAAGCACTTCGTGCTCGAACCCCTAATAACAAATTAAAATCAGAACAAACACAATAGGGTTTCAAGCACTTCGTGCTCGAACCCCTAATAATAAAAATCAGAACAAAAACAATAGGCTTCCTTTGCACGTTGTGCTCGGAAGCCTAATAATAATAATAATAATAATAATAATAATAAGAAAAATCCTAACAATTACAATATGGTCCTACACTACGTGTTAGGACCATAATAATAATAATAAATATAGCCGCAAGCGGCAATTAACGGGGTTCTCGCTTAACAGGCCTGTTTGGAAGCAATAGGCCTACATCGCTGCCATGCTACCTTTAAAAGCATTTCTATAAGTAGAATCTTAAATTTGAACCCATTTGAGCAAAGTATGGAGTTAGAGATGTTCAAGTAAAACCTGTGATAAGCTGAAGAGGTTCATTTGCCATCATGAATCAAAATGTCAATTAATTCTATAATTACCTAGGGTCAGACTCATGTGAACGTTTTGGCACCAAGCTCAAGGGACTTGGTGAAAAATTCATAGACTTATTGACAAAAGTATGTTTTGCAAATTATGCAAATTAGCTCAAAATCTAAGTGGGCTGAGCTTTATGATCCAACAGCAAATTAGTTTGTCTTAAGCCAAGGAATAAGGGACAAAAAGATTTCATCTCTAGGCCTTACGGTGTAGGAGATATAGACCTCAGTGCTTTTCCCTTTGCTATAGCGCCACCATCTGGCCAAAGAATGTCATTTTCCTTGGCTGAGTCATTTTACACCTGCTGGACCTTGCTGCCAAGGGAGGTGTTTCTGGGCCTTATGGTCTTTGCTCCACATTGCATTTTGCATAATGTCTCAGAGCCACTGTAGTTCAACAGCACAATGTATAGTCTTAGACTGCCATCTGCTGGTGAGAAATGACTACTTTCCCATATTTTTAGATCAGCCATAAAAGCACATACAGAAAGATTTAAGCATGTACTCCTATGTGGATATTTACCTAACATGGGCATGTACGGTATCAGCTGAATCCTAAGGATCTGAACTTTAACAAAAAATTGTTGCACTTTTATTATTATGTAGCTTACAGGCCACTCCCAATAACACAGATCTAGCATGTATTCCTCAAGTCAAATATAAGCTATATGTGTACACTAATATACACCTATAACTCAAAAATGCTTTCCCCAAAAATTTTAAAACGTCACATACTTGATCAGACTGAGGACCAGATGTCATAATTAAGTTGGGGTGCCACTGCGTTCCTAGATGGCGCTATAACATAAAAAAGCCCATTTAATCAGTTTTTGTCCAATTGTAGCGCCCCCTTTTGGTAAATTTTGATCATATTGTACATACGTCTTCAGGACAAGACCATACATACTTCTGTCAGGTTTGGTCTTGATTGGACTTAATTTGTTTGAGTTATAGCTAAAAGAATGTTTAAAGCTCCCCACACTTCAATTAATTGTTTTATTACAACAAAAGTTTGTCCAAATGTTGAACTTTTTTTGATAATTATTTACCTACAGACTCTGCAGATTCCAACAAGGTCAACTGTTTGGGAATATCGCAAAATTCCACGGACTAGTTCGAAAAGCTTCAATTTTTAACATTTGGAAACTGAGAAAAAGCAAAGCATTTTTTGACAACACTTGCAATTACAAAGTTGTTAGGCCCTCTGCAGAGTATAAAAAGAAGCAAACTGCGTGTCAATATGCTTAATTTTCACAGAGATATATAATATTTTCTTGATATAGCGCCCCCTAGTGGCTATCGTTATGACAATTTTTCTGCTCTTAGGGAGGCCTCCCAGGGACATACCAGTCAAATCCCATGATGATTGGACCTTGTTAAGGTTGTCAAACAGCTGATGACAGCTGATTGGTCGATGACAATCACAATTTTGCTCGAATCGAATTGTCCTTAATTTTCCCTCTACAGCCTTGCCCATAGAAGCAGCATGCCAAGCGGCGGTCCGATCCGCCTTACGGATGCTGAGATATAAACTTGAAGCATTTACAGCGCCCCCTATATGAATATTGGCTTCTCCTTTGACAAGCTACCTCAGAATCATGTCTGAAAGTAGAATATGAAATGTAAACACATTTGAGTAAACCATGAGTTTGTTATAGATTTTTAAGTAAAACATAAAATAAGCCGAAGAGGTTCATTTGCATATGGCGGCCATCTTGAATCGAAATTTCAACGTTTTTTTGATAATTATTAAACTACAGGTTCCTGCGAACATTTTGACACCAAGCTCAAGAAAATTGGACAAAAATCCACGGAGGAGTACACAAAAGTAGGTTTTGCAAATTATGCAAAATAGCAAAAAATCTAAGTAGGCGGAGCTTAGTGGTTGTATGTACCTTTTTGATTCGGCAGGACCCAAGGAATCAGGGAAAAAAAAGATTTCGTCTCTACGCCACACGGGGTGGAAAATCTTTTAATGAAAGCGTTTTCCTTCGCTGTAGCGCCCCCTTGAGGCCAATTGGGCTGATATTTTGTGCCTGAGTAGCGAGACCGACTACTACCTATTGACCAAGTCTCAAGTCTCTAGGCCTTACGGTTTGGGCTGTGCGATTCGTTTTATGGCAGAAAAAGAAAAAGAATAATAATAATAATAAATATAGCCGCAAGCGGCAATTAACGGGGTTCTCGCTTAACAGGCCTGTTTGGAAGCAATAGGCCTACATCGCTGCCATGCTACCTTTAAAAGCATTTCTATAAGTAGAATCTTAAATTTGAACCCATTTGAGCAAAGTATGGAGTTAGAGATGTTCAAGTAAAACCTGTGATAAGCTGAAGAGGTTCATTTGCCATCATGAATCAAAATGTCAATTAATTCTATAATTACCTAGGGTCAGACTCATGTGAACGTTTTGGCACCAAGCTCAAGGGACTTGGTGAAAAATTCATAGACTTATTGACAAAAGTATGTTTTGCAAATTATGCAAATTAGCTCAAAATCTAAGTGGGCTGAGCTTTATGATCCAACAGCAAATTAGTTTGTCTTAAGCCAAGGAATAAGGGACAAAAAGATTTCATCTCTAGGCCTTACGGTGTAGGAGATATAGACCTCAATGCTTTTCCCTTTGCTATAGCGCCACCATCTGGCCAAAGAATGTCATTTTCCTTGGCTGAGTCATTTTACACCTGCTGGACCTTGCTGCCAAGGGAGGTGTTTCTGGGCCTTATGGTCTTTGCTCCACATTGCATTTTGCATAATGTCTCAGAGCCACTGTAGTTCAACAGCACAATGTATAGTCTTAGACTGCCATCTGCTGGTGAGAAATGACTACTTTCCCATATTTTTAGATCAGCCATGAAAGCACATACAGAAAGATTTAAGCATGTACTCCTATGTGGATATTTACCTAACATGGGCATGTACGGTATCAGCTGAATCCTAAGGATCTGAACTTTAACAAAAAATTGTTGCACTTTTATTACTATGTAGCTTACAGGCCACTCCCAATAACACAGATCTAGCATGTATTCCTCAAGTCAAATATAAGCTATATGTGTACACTAATATACACCTATAACTCAAAAATGCTTTCCCCAAAAATTTTAAAACGTCACATACTTGATCAGACTGAGGACCAGATGTCATAATTAAGTTGGGGTGCCACTGCGTTCCTAGATGGCGCTATAACATAAAAAAGCCCATTTAATCAGTTTTTGTCCAATTGTAGCGCCCCCTTTTGGTAAATTTTGATCATATTGTACATACGTCTTCAGGACAAGACCATACATACTTCTGTCACGTTTGGTCTTGATTGGACTTAATTTGTTTGAGTTATAGCTAAAAGAATGTTTAAAGCTCCCCACACTTCAATTAATTGTTTTATTACAACAAAAGTTTGTCCAAATGTTGAACTTTTTTTGATAATTATTTACCTACAGACTCTGCAGATTCCAACAAGGTCAACTGTTTGTGAATATCGCAAAATTCCACGGACTAGTTCGAAAAGCTTCAATTTTGAACATTTGGAAACTGAGAAAAAGCAAAGCATTTTTTGACAACACTTGCAATTACAAAGTTGTTAGGCCCTCTGCAGAGTATAAAAAGAAGCAAACTGCGTGTCAATATGCTTAATTTTCACAGAGATATATAATATTTTCTTGATATAGCGCCCCCTAGTGGCTATCGTTATGACAATTTTTCTGCTCTTAGGGAGGCCTCCCAGGGACATACCAGTCAAATCCCATGATGATTGGACCTTGTTAAGGTTGTCAAACAGCTGATGACAGCTGATTGGTCGATGACAATCACAATTTTGCTCGAATCGAGTTGTCCTTAATTTTCCCTCTACAGCCTTGCCCATAGAAGCAGCATGCCAAGCGGCGGTCCGATCCGCCTTACGGATGCTGAGATATAAACTTGAAGCATTTACAGCGCCCCCTATATGAATATTGGCTTCTCCTTTGACAAGCTACCTCAGAATCATGTCTGAAAGTAGAATATGAAATGTAAACACATTTGAGTAAACCATGAGTTTGTTATAGATTTTTAAGTAAAACATAAAATAAGCCGAAGAGGTTCATTTGCATATGGCGGCCATCTTGAATCGAAATTTCAACGTTTTTTTGATAATTATTAAACTACAGGCTCCTGCGAACATTTTGACACCAAGCTCAAGAAAATTGGACAAAAATCCACGGAGGAGTACACAAAAGTAGGTTTTGCAAATTATGCAAAATAGCAAAAAATCTAAGTAGGCAGAGCTTAGTGGTTGTATGTACCTTTTTGATTCGGCAGGACCCAAGGAATCAGGGAAAAAAAAGATTTCGTCTCTACGCCACACGGGGTGGAAAATCTTTTAATGAAAGCGTTTTCCTTCGCTGTAGCGCCCCCTTGAGGCCAATTGGGCTGATATTTTGCGCCTGAGTAGCGAGACCGACTACTACCTATTGACCAAGTCTCAAGTGTCTAGGCCTTAAGGTTTGGGCTGTGCGATTCGTTTTATGGCAGAAAAAGAAAAAGAATAATAATAATAATAACAAATTAAAATCAGAACAAACACAATAGGGTTTCAAGCACTTCGTGCTCGAACCCCTAATAACAAATTAAAATCAGAACAAACACAATAGGGTTTCAAGCACTTCGTGCTCGAACCCCTAATAATAACAAATTAAAATCAGAACAAACACAATAGGGTTTCAAGCACTTCGTGCTCGAACCCCTAATAATAACAAATTAAAATCAGAACAAACACAATAGGGTTTCAAGCACTTCGTGCTCGAACCCCTAATAACAAATTAAAATCAGAACAAACACAATAGGGTTTCAAGCACTTCGTGCTCGAACCCCTAATAATAAAAATCAGAACAAAAACAATAGGCTTCCTTTGCACGTTGTGCTCGGAAGCCTAATAATAATAATAATAATAATAATAATAATAAGAAAAATCCTAACAATTACAATATGGTCCTACACTACGTGTTAGGACCATAATAATAATAATAAATATAGCCGCAAGCGGCAATTAACGGGGTTCTCGCTTAACAGGCCTGTTTGGAAGCAATAGGCCTACATCGCTGCCATGCTACCTTTAAAAGCATTTCTATAAGTAGAATCTTAAATTTGAACCCATTTGAGCAAAGTATGGAGTTAGAGATGTTCAAGTAAAACCTGTGATAAGCTGAAGAGGTTCATTTGCCATCATGAATCAAAATGTCAATTAATTCTATAATTACCTAGGGTCAGACTCATGTGAACGTTTTGGCACCAAGCTCAAGGGACTTGGTGAAAAATTCATAGACTTATTGACAAAAGTATGTTTTGCAAATTATGCAAATTAGCTCAAAATCTAAGTGGGCTGAGCTTTATGATCCAACAGCAAATTAGTTTGTCTTAAACCAAGGAATAAGGGACAAAAAGATTTCATCTCTAGGCCTTACGGTGTAGGAGATATAGACCTCAGTGCTTTTCCCTTTGCTATAGCGCCACCATCTGGCCAAAGAATGTCATTTTCCTTGGCTGAGTCATTTTACACCTGCTGGACCTTGCTGCCAAGGGAGGTGTTTCTGGGCCTTATGGTCTTTGCTCCACATTGCATTTTGCATAATGTCTCAGAGCCACTGTAGTTCAACAGCACAATGTATAGTCTTAGACTGCCATCTGCTGGTTAGAAATGACTACTTTCCCATATTTTTAGATCAGCCATAAAAGCACATACAGAAAGATTTAAGCATGTACTCCTATGTGGATATTTACCTAACATGGGCATGTACGGTATCAGCTGAATCCTAAGGATCTGAACTTTAACAAAAAATTGTTGCACTTTTATTACTATGTAGCTTACAGGCCACTCCCAATAACACAGATCTAGCATGTATTCCTCAAGTCAAATATAAGCTATATGTGTACACTAATATACACCTATAACTCAAAAATGCTTTCCCCAAAAATTTTAAAACGTCACATACTTGATCAGACTGAGGACCAGATGTCATAATTAAGTTGGGGTGCCACTGCGTTCCTAGATGGCGCTATAACATAAAAAAGCCCATTTAATCAGTTTTTGTCCAATTGTAGCGCCCCCTTTTGGTAAATTTTGATCATATTGTACATACGTCTTCAGGACAAGACCATACATACTTCTGTCAGGTTTGGTCTTGATTGGACTTAATTTGTTTGAGTTATAGCTAAAAGAATGTTTAAAGCTCCCCACACTTCAATTAATTGTTTTATTACAACAAAAGTTTGTCCAAATGTTGAACTTTTTTTGATAATTATTCCAACAAGACCAAATGTTTGGGAATAGCATCAGATTCCACGGACTAGTTCGAAAACCTCAATTTTCAAACAACTGGCCATTGAGAAAAATTAATACATTTCTTGACAATACTTGCTATTACAAAGTTGTTAGGCAATATACAGAGTACAGAGTCCAGCAAACTGCATGTCAATATGCTTAATTTTCGCTGAGATATTACATATTTTCTTGTTATAGCGCCCCCTAGTGGCTATCGTTACGAAACGTCTTCTGCTCTTAGGAAGTGCCTCCATGGACATGCCAGTCAAGTATCATAATGATTGACCTTTGTAAAGCTTGTCAGGAAGCTGCTGAGTTCTGATTGGCCGATGACGTTACAATTTGGCGAGTATCGACTTGTCCTTTATTTTCCACTTAGAGCCTTGCCTAAAGCAGCTGTATGCACTTCGTGCTCGAACCCCTAATAATAAAAATCCTAACAATTATAATAGGGTTTCAAGCACTTCGTGCTCGAACCCCTAATAATAAAAAAAAAAAAAAAAATCCTAACAATTATAATAGGGTTTCAAGCACTTCGTGCTCGAACCCCTAAATATAGCCGCAAGCGGCGATTTACAGCTTCTTCGCTTTGTAGGCAATAAACTTGCTTACTTTTGCCACTTCGAGATCATACACAACATTGCATAGTCACAGCTGACATAGCATATGTCAGAAAGATGTGTGGTGGATTATTCACAGTGCAACACTGCCATCTGGTGGTGGTGTTTTGTACTGGACCTTAGAGATCAAAGCAAGCAGTGCTGTTGGAGCTTTACCCACATACATTTGAACATGAACTACAATGTGAATTATGACCCAAAATGCACATATTTGGTATCAGCAGAATCACAAGAACCTGAACCTTAATAATTATTAAAAAATATGGAATTCCATTACTGCATGGCATCCAGATGCCTGCTTAAAATAGGTCTGTAAGTTTCCATAAAAATATCACACATAAATACCTGTAATTAAAAAATGCTTTTGCCAAATGTTATGAAACATTACAAGCTTCTTTCATATGTGCTTCAGAACAACTCATTACATTCTGTTGGTACTGCATCCTTAGGTGGCGCTATAACAAATTAAAAACATATTTTTAAGTATATTTTCCAATTCTAGCGCCCCCTGTATGTGCATTTTGATCATAATTGATACACTTCTTCAGAATAATACCTTGCACATGTGTACTGATTTTGGTTTGATTTGGGTGAAGTTTGAATGAGTTATAGCTAAAAGAGTGCATCGGGCTCCGCCCACTTGTGTTTTTTGACGAATTGCAGCAACAGCGTGTCCAAATCTAAACATTTTTTAAATTATTATTTACCTACAGGCAATACACTTTGCAATGAGACCAATTGTGTGTTGATAGGATCAAAACTCACGGACTAGTACGATAAATTCTATAATCACATACCTGACAATTGAAGAAAATCTATACATTTTTTCTAAATAGTTGCAATTGCAATATTGTTAGACACTACGTAGAGTGTATTATGAAACTATTAGCATGTCGATAGGGTAAATTTTCACTGAGATATTTCATATTTCATGTTTAAAAAATAAGCTGCGCCCCCTTGTGGCTATCAACACTAAATTTTTTCTGCAAATACAAAGTGTGTCCATGAACATACCATGCAAATGCCATGATGATTGGGCATTGTTAAGCCTGTCAAAAAAATGATGAAATAAAACTGAAATTTGATTGGCTGTTGACATCGTTAAACGTGACTGTATTGAGTCGTCCTTAATTTCCCATATGTAGGCTTGCTGACAGAACCAGCATGCCAAATGTCAACTTAATTGGCCTTGTAGATCCTGAGATATTAGCCAAAAGACATTGGTAGCTATAACAGCGCCCCCTATAATATTTCATGCAACAGCAAATGCATGCTACCTCAGAATCATGTCTACAAGCAACGTGTGAAAGGTCATCAGATTTGAGTTAAGCATGAAGGAGTTACAGATGTTTGAGTAAAATTTGCAATTCACGGTACACATTCATTTGCATATGTCGGCCATCTTGTTTCGAAATGTCTGGATGTTTTTGATAATTATTGACCAGCTCACTGCTGTGAACGTTTTGACACCAAGGTCATGGGGATCAGACAAAAATCCAGGGACTAGTTCACGAAAATAGATTTTGCGAATTATGCTAATTAGCAAAAAATCTAAGTAGGCGGAGCTTAGTGGTTGTATCGACCTTTTTGATTCATCGGGACCCAAGGATCATGTAGAAACAAAAACTTCGTCTCTATGCCACACGGCGTGGAAAATCCTTTAATGAAAGCCTTTTCTTTCGCTGTAGCGCCCCCTTGAGGCCAATCAAGCTGATATTTTGCGCCTGAGTAGCGGGAGGGTTTACTAATTTTTGACCAAATATGAAGTCTGTAGGCCTTACGGTTTGGGCTGTGCGATCCGTTTTAAGGCAGAATTTTATTAGGAAGAATAATAATAAAAATCAGAACATTCCTTTGTGCTCGGAAGCCTAAAAATCTGAACAAAAACAATAGGCTTCCTTTGCACTTCGTGCTCGGAAGCCTAATAATAAATATCAGAACAAAAACAATAGGCTTCCTTTGCACTTCGTGCTCGGAAGCCTAATAATAATAATAAAAATCAGAACAAAAACAATAGGCTTCCTTTGCACTTCGTGCTCGGAAGCCTAACTAGAGCCGCTAGCGGCTATCTGCGGGTTCAAGCACTAACTGGCTTAATATGGCAGTCAAGTTAAATCTGACAACTCCTGTAGTATGAATTGATTGGGAGAGGATGTATTGACATTTGTGGCTATGGCAAAATTGTTAGACATTGAGCCAAGTAGGTATGTGCAGTGTCAGATTATTTGTAATAAGTGCTTGTGTTTGTGACTTGTGTTCTACAGTCTCTGAGGTGTGTTTGTTTCTGAGTGATGTGTGTGATGTAAGAGGGTCTTTGTGTAAGGTATATAATGTGTGAGCAGTGCTTACTATAAACTTGAATATTACAGGTGTTGGTCATAAAATTAGAATATCATGAAAAAGTTGATTTATTTCCATAATTCTATTCAAAAAGTTAAACTTGTATATTATACTCATTCATTACTCACAGACTGATATATGTCAAGTGTTTATTTCTTTCAATTTGATGATTATAAATGACAACTAATGAAAACCCCAAATTCAGTATGTCAGAAAATTTGAATATTGTGAAAAGGTTCAATATTGAAGACAACTGGTGCGACACTCTAATCAGTGAATTAACTCAAAACACCTGCAAAGGCCTTTAAATAGTCTCTCAGTCTAGTTCTGTAGGCTCCACAATCATGGGAAAGACTGCTGACTTGACAGTTGTCCAAAAGACGACCATTGACACCTTACACCAGCAGAGCAAGACACAAATGGTCATTACTAAAAATGCTGGCTGTTCACAGAGCTCTGTGTCCAAGCTCATTAATAGAGAGGAGAAGGAAAGGAAAAGATATGGCAGAGGATTGTTAAATAAAACCCATTCAAAAATGTCAGGGAGATTCTCAAAGACTGGACTGCAGCTGGAGTCAGCGCTTCAAGAACCACCACGCACAGATGTATGCAAGACATGGGTTTCAGCGTCGCATTCCTTGTGTGAACCCACTCTTGAACAAGAGACAGCGTCAGAAGCGTGTGGCCTGGGCCAGTGTAAAGTTTCCACAGTTAGTGATGGTTTGGGTTGCCATGTCATCTGCTGGAGTTGGTCCACTGTGTTCTCTGAGGGCCAAGATCAATGCAGCCGTCTACCAGGATGTTTTAGGGCATTTCATGCTTCCTGCTCTGACCAACTTTATGGAGATGCAGGTTTTATTTTCCAACAGGACTTGGGACTTGCACACAGTGCCAAAGCTACCAGTACCTGGTTTAAGGACCATGGTCTCACTGTTCTTAATTGGCCAACAAACACGCCTGACCTTAACCCCATTGAAAATCTACAGGGTATTGTGAAGAGTAAGATGCAATACGCCAGACCCAACAATTCAGAAGAGCTGAAGACCACTATCAGAGCAACCTGTGCTCTGGACAGGCTACTATAAAGTAGTTATATATAAATATAAAATATTTAAATGCAGGTGGGCATTTAAATGCAGGAGGCGGTGTGGGGGAGGAGGTTGCCTCGCACTACAGCCAATCAGAGTGCAGCTCTTGCCTTTTAACATGTCAGGCATTAAATGGGACACTGTACTCTGTGAGAAACAAGTGTAAACATCAGAAACTCAGTACATCAGAATAAAACACACAATAACAAAGGGTATTTTCTGACTGGTGAGGGTAAATGGCCACTTGAAGAGGTATAGGAGACTTTATAATTTTTAATTATGGTATGACCATTAACCTTTGCAGGTGAATAGGATCTTAACCTCCATATAGATCAACAAAACAATATTTAGTTTTGTAGTTCTATCTGGTGGTGAAAGAATTTACTACAACATTTTAGTTTACTGTGTAACATAGTGTTGCTAAGCAGTTACAGTCTTTCATGTTAGAACTGTTTAAGGGAGTACTACTCTATGGATATTTTCCTAACATGGACATATGTGGTATCAGTGGAATCCTAAAGACCTGGCATATAATAATTATCAATAAAATGTTGAACTTTCATCACTATGTGGCTTACAGGCCCCTCCAAATAATAGAGATCCAGCATGAATTTTAGAAATCACAAATGCACCTATAACTCAAAAAAGCTTTCTCCAAAAATTTCAAAACTGCACATGCTTGATCAGTATGAGGATCAGATGACATGATTAAATTGTGGTGCCACTGCAATCCTAGATGGCGCTATAACACAAAAAAGCTAATTTTATCAGTTATTGTCCAATTGTAGCGCCCCCTTTTGGTGGATTGGAGTCATAATGTATATGCTTCTTCATAGTAAGGCCCTACATACGTATGTCAAATTTAGTCTTGATTGGGCTTAATTTGTTTGAGTTACAGCTGAAAGAATGTTTAAAGCTCCACACACTTCGATTTATTGATTTATTACAACAAAAGTTTGTCCAAATGTTGAACTTTTTTTGATAATTATTGACCTACAGGCTCTGCAGATTCTAACAAGGTCAATTATTTGGGAATAGAGCAAAATTCCACGGACTAGTTCGAAAAAGTTCAATTTTAAACAACTGGCAATTGAGAAAATACAATGCATTTTTGACAACATTTGCAACTATAAAGTTGTGAGGCCCTCTGCAGAGTATACAGAGAAGTAAACTGCGTGTCGATACGCTTAATTTTCGCTGAGAAATATCATATTTTCTTGATATAGCGCCTCCTAGTGGCTAACGTTACGAACATTTTTATGCACTTAGGGAGTGCTCCCAGGAACATACCAGTCAAATCCCAAGATGACTGGACCTTGTTAAGGTAGTCAAACAAGTGCTAACATCTGATTGGCCGATGACATTCACAATTTTGCCCGAATCTAATTGTCCTTAATTTTCCACTTATAGCCTTGCCCACAGAAACAGCATGCCAAACGGCAGTCCGATCCGCCTTGCGGATGCTGAGATATACATGTAAATGCTTGTGGCATTTACAGCGCCCCCTATATGAATATTGGCTCCTCATTTGACATGCTACCTCAGAATCATATCTGGAAGTAGAATATGAAATTTGAACACATTGGAGTAAAGTATGAAATTGTTATAAATCTGTAAGTAAAACATACGATAAGCCGAAGAGGTTCATTTGCATATGGCGGCCATATTGAATCGAAATTTAAACTTTTTTTTGATAATTATTAACCTTCAGACTCCTGCGAACATTTTGGCATCAAGCTCAAGAGAATTTGACAAAAATCCCCGGACTAGTTCGCAAAAGTAGGTTTTGCAAATTATGCAAATTAGCGTGATAATAACGTTGGAAAAATGAAATTTTGACTAACCCGTTTTTGATTTGTCAGGACCCAAAGAATCAGTGGAAAAAAAGATTTTGTCTCTACGCCTCATAGTGTAGGAGATATGAACCTAAACGCGTTTCACTTCGCTATAGCGCCACCATTAGGCCAATCAGTGTAATTTTTGTTGTCCTCCGAGATGCACACAAACTACATCTACCCTCCAAGTGGGAAGTCTGTAAGTCTCTTCCGCACAATGACTTTTACAGGAGAAAAAGAATAATAAGCAAAACCGGTACAAAAACAATAGGGTTCTACGCACTGAGTGCTTGAACCCTAAATATAGCCGCAAGCGGCAATTCACGGCTTCCTCGCTTTGTAGGCAATACATTTGCTTACTTTTGCCACTTTGAGATCATACACAACATTGCATACTCTCTGCTGGCTTAAGAGATCCAGAATTTCTGATTTTGATCTGTCTGTGAGCCTCAAGCACCATTGCTAAGCATTATGAGATGGGTGGTGGACACTGCCATCTAGTGGTGGTGTGTTGTACTAGACCTTGTGGATCAAACCAAGCAGTGCTGTTGGAGCTTTACCCACATATATTTGAACATGAACTACAATCTGAATTATGACCTGATATGCACATATTTGGTATCAGCAGAATCACAAGAACCTGAACCTTAAGGATTATTAACAAAAATGTGGAATTCCATTACTACATGGCATCCAGATGCTACTAAAAGAGTTCTGTGACATACCTAAAAAAAAAAAAAAAAAATGAACAGCTGTAACTCAAAAATGCTTTTGTCAAATGTTATGAAACGTCACAGGCTTCTTTCATATGTGCTCCAAAACAAATCATTACATTTTGTTAATAATAAGATAAGACAAGATAATCCTTGGATGATGGGCTCTCAGCACTCTTCATGGCACAGTGTGTATCAGTCTGTCACTGCCTGAGAGACAGTGGGTAGCACCGACTTCAGTATAACCCATGCATCACTACTTACAACATATGCCCAATAAGTATGTATGTATATGCTATACAGGTACACATATACAGCTTATGTGTGTGTGTGTGTATATATATATATATATATATATATATATATATATATATATATATATATATATATATATATTCATATGTTATATCAATTTGTAAATGTTGGAAAAATATATTATTTAATTATTATTTTTATTATTTACTACTGTTGTCTCTTAGTAAAGCTATTTGAATCTGAGAGAGAGAGAGAGAGAGATAAGAGGCAGAGAGCATGTCAGAAGGAGAAGGGGGGAAGGGGGACTCTTCAATAATGCCTTTGAATACATTGCTGAGAATAACTCACATATGTTTGACCGCGTACTAGTCTGTGCTTAATGACTTAATATGGACATATGTGGTATCAGCAGAATCACAAGAACCTGAACTTTAATAATTATTAAAAAAAAGTTGAAATTTCATTACTGCGTGGCATCCAGGCTCTTCTTAGCACTGGTGTGTAACTTGCATTCTAAACATGACACATAAACAGCTGTAAGTCAAAAATGCTTTTGCCAAATGTTATGAAAAAACACAAGCTTCTTTCATATGTGCTTCAGAACAGATCAATACATTTTGTTGGTACTGCATCCATAGGTGGCGCTATAACAAATTAAAAACTTATTTTTAAGCATTTTTTCCAATTGTAGCGCCCCCTGTATGTGCATTTTGATCATATTTGAAACACTTCTTCAGAGGAACATATTGCACATGTGTACCCATTTTGGTTTGATTTGGGTGAAGTTTGAATGAGTTATAGCTAAAAGAGTGCATCGGGCTCCGCCCACTTGTGTTTGTTGACGTATTGCAGCAACAGCGTGTCCAAATCTAAATGTTTTTATTTAATCTAAATGTAATTATTTACCTACAGGCAATACACTTTGCAATGAGACCAATTGTGTGTTGATAGGACCAAAACTCACGGACTAGTACGATAAATTCCATAATCACATACCTGACAATTGAAGAAAATCTATAATTTTTTTTTAAATAGTTGCAATTGCAATATTATTACACACTACGTACAGTATATTATGAAACTATCAACATGTCGATAGGTTAAATTTTCACTGAGATATTTCATATTTCATGTTTAAAAAATAAATTGCGCCCCCTTGTGGCTATCAATACGAAAATTTTTCTGCAAATACAAAGTGTGTCCATGAACATACCATGCAAATGCCATGATGATTGGGCATTGTTAAGTCTGTCAAAAAAATGAGTAAAAAAAATTGAACTTTGATTGGTTGTTGACATCGTTAAACGTGCCCGTATTGAGTCGTCCTTAATTTCCCACGTGTAGGCTTGCTGACAGAACCAGCATTCCAAATGTCAACTTAATTGGCCTTGTAGATCCTGAGATATTAGCCAAAAGACATTGGTAGCTATAACAGCGCCCCCTATAATATTTCATGCAACAGCAAATGCATGCTACCTCAGAATCATGTCTAGAAGCAACGTGTGAAAGGTCATCAGATTTGAGTTAAGCATAAAGGAGTTACACATGTTTGAGTAAAATTTGCAATTCACGGTACACATTCATTTGCATATGTCGGCCATCTTGTTTCAAAATGTCAGCATGTTTGTAATAATTATTGACCAGCTCACCCCAAGGTCATGGGGATCAGACAAAAATCCAGGGACTAGTTCGCGAAAATAGATTTTGCGAATTATGCTAATTAGCAAAAAATCTAAGTGGGCGGAGCTTAGTGGTTCTATGTACCTTTTTGATTCATCGGGACCCAAGGATCATGGAGAAACAAAAATTTCGTCTCTACGCCACACGGCGTGGAAAATCCTTTAATGAAAGCGTTTTCTGTCGCTGTAGCGCCCCCTTGAGGCCAATCAGGCTGATATTTTGCGCCTGAGTAGCGGGAGGGTTTACTATCTTTTGACCAAGTACCAAGTCTGTAGGCCTTACGGTTTGGGCTGTGCGATCCGTTTTAAGGCAGAATTTTTGTTCGGAATAATAATAATAATAAAAATCAGAACAAAAACAATAGGCTTCCTTTGCACTTTGTTCTCGGAAGCCTAATAAAAATCAGAACAAAAACAATAGGCTTCCTTTGCACTTCGTGCTCGGAAGCCTCATAATAATAATAAGAAAAATCCTAACAATTACAATATGGTCCTACACTACGTTAGGACCATAATAAGAAGAAGAAGAAGAAGAAGAAGAAGAAGAAGAAGAAAAAACCCGACAATCGCTATAGGGTCCCCACACTACGTGCTAGGACCCTAAATATGTTGTTTCAAAATTTCATGGTGTCAAAAAATCCCAAAAAAGTTGGGACAAAGCCATTTTTAACACTGTGTGGCATCCCCCCTTCTTCTTACAACACTCAAAAGACACCTGGGGACAGAGGAGACCAGTTTCTCAAGTTTAGAAATAGGAATGCTCTCCCATTCAAATCTAATACAAGCCTCTAACTGTTCAATCGTCTTGGGCCTTCTTTGTCGCACCTTCCTCTTTATGATATGCCAAATGTTCTCTATAGGTGAAAGATCTGGACTGCAGGCCATTTCAGCACCCGGATCCTTCTCCTACATAGCCATGATGTTGTGATTGCTGCAGAATGTGGTCTGGCATTATCTTGTTGAAAAATGCAGTGTCTTCCCTGAAAGAGATGGGAGCATATGTTGTTCTAGAACCTGAACATAGTTCTCTGAATTAATGGTGCCTTTCCAGACATGCAAGCTGCCCATGCCACAAGCACTCACGCAACCCCATACCATCAGTGATGCAGGCTTCTGAACGGAGCGTTGATAACAACTTCGGTTATCCTTGTCCTCTCTGGTCCGGATGACATAGCATCCCAGTGTTCCATAAAGAACTTAAAATCGTGACTCATCTGACCACAGAACGGTCTTCCATTTTGCCACACTCCATTTAAAAGACCCCTGGCCCAGTGCAAACATCTGAGCTTGTGGAGCTTGCTTAGAAATGGCTTCCTCTTTGCACTGTAGAGTTCCAGCTGGCAACAGCGGATGGCACGGTGGATTGTGTTCACTGACAATGCTTTCTGGAAGTATTCCTGAGCCCATTCTGTTATTTCCTTGACAGTGGCATTCCTGTTTGAGGTGCAGTGACGTTTAAGGACCCGGAGATCACAAGCATCCACTAGAGTTTTACGGCCTTGACCCTTATGCACAGCAATTGTTCCAGATTCTCTGAATCTTTTGATGATGTTATGCATGGTTGATGATGATAACTTCTATTTTACGCTGGGTAACACCATTCTGGTATTGCTGCACTATCTGGTGCATTGTATGCACCAACAATGGTGAAATTGGTGATCCTCTTACCATCTTGGCTTCAGAGAGACACTGACACTCTGAGAAGCTCTTTTTATACCCAATCATGTTGTCAATTGACCTAATTAGTGTTAATTGGTCTTCCAGCTCTTTGTTATATGCTCAATTTCCTTTTTCCAGCCACTTATTGCTACTTGTCCCAACTTTTTTGGGATTTGTTGACACTGTGAAATTTTGAATCAACATATTTTTCCTTTATAAATTGTTACATTTACTCAGATTAAATTTAGTGTCCCAACTTTTTTGGAATCCGGTTTGTATGTATTTTGGTATCGCCCAAATGTAGTTAACATTGTTAATGTTATGTAAGTTATTCTATCAGTTGCTGTATTTTGCATACCTAATACTGAACCGTTTTTTTCCTTCTTTTTTTTTATCAAATGACAAACTTTTGCTAACCAGTTTAACGTTAGCTAGCTCCCCCCGACATAGAAAACATCATTTGAATATGACAATCGCTCATACGAGTGTTTAAATTTTATTAAATATGTGATTAGATCGTGTATTTTTTTACAAGACAATGTGAGCATTATTGTGGGGTTTTATGACACACAAAACTGCATACCTCAGTATAAGAAATAAAATAAGAAATAAAACTGCTTAAACACATTAAGGCATAAGGTACTAGCTAAGTAGGTTAAAATACATTCTTAATCTGAGTTCTGGTTTTTGGTGCAATGTAACATTTTAAATATAATTCCACATACAATAATTCTTTGTTAGGGAGTAGCACCGATTTTGGGCTAGTGATTAATGGGTTGAAGGAGGTTATACAGTGGAATCTCTACTAACGAACACCTATAATAACAAACTTTCCAAGATACGAACCGGGCATTTGAATATTTTTTGCCTTCACCAGCGAACCATGACTCTAGAATTTAACCCAAGCCGACGGCTGGAAATGGCAACAGACATTAATAGGCGATAGGCGAGTCTCCCAGCGCTTAGACTTAAGTGAGCTTTTAAGATTAGCATAATGTAGCTTTAGCAATTTAGCATTAGTGTAAATAGCAGACATTGAAATTTGTGCTAAGGTAAGCTGTATCTACGCTTCGTCTCCCCACATTCACCTGCCTACTCTCCGTTATTCCACCCACCACCCACCTCCCTTCATACAGCCAGTGCTTGTGTTACTCCTCCAGCCAGTCTTCATGTCTTCAAGATAGCGATATGTCATGTTGTAGAAAATTTTATTACTTTGTGTAAGTGGACAAATATCTTTAAATGATGATTAGAAAGTATAACGACATACTCATTGTATGAGAACTTGTATTTTATATGCACTCATATGAATAACTAACCAGCATTTACACATATAGTAAACATTTTAGATTCTGCACACTAACTGGCATGATATTTTTAAATTCCTAAACGTTTAACTTTGAATAATAGTGCACTTAAGCTTTTAGAAGACACACATAAATTACAAGTGTTAGCCAAAAGGGGGGGTTGAACTTTAGGGGCATCTTGTTGACCTGAAGTCCATTAGCCAGATCACTAAATCTTTATTGTAGGCAAAGGAGGCATGGGAACAAAACCTACAGTGTCAGAAGGGCATGATGAATGTTTTGGGGTCACAGGTGCATGTGAAACTCACACGCGAAAAACCTGAGTACTAGCATATCTTATTATGCATATTAATATATGTTAATCATCCAGAAATGCCTCACCACCAGGCTATACGCCATAGGGGGTATAACTGTGGGGTCAGATGGGGAAGAGGTCAGAACTCTGGGTTCTGGGTGTATTTTGGACCTTTTGGATATTTTTAAATTTTAATTACTTTGAGAATGGTCCAAAATAACATTTTAATCTTCAATTGGTGACCCCGACGTGCGGGAAGCTGGAGACTTAGGACGACTTAGGATTTCCTTTCCACTCGCGGCCGCAATGAAATAAGGTGGGTGCGCAGAACCTGTTTATTCAAATTCTGCAGATTGGACTTTTTAAATTGGAAGTGGTGCGGAGGTCCGACGGCGGTCCGGAGTGGGGTATTGAGCAAATCAATTTATTTTAAATATGTTTTTATAATTTGTTATCAGTTTATAGATTTGGGGTTGTTTGTTTAAAAAATTAATTATTGAATTTAAAATATAATAGATGGATGTCGGTTCCCATCTTTGAGACTGAGAGGTGGCGTGCTCCTTTCAGAACCTGACGAGGTACCGAATTAATTGCCCGGTCGGAAAGGCCGTCCGTGTGCATGGTCTCCCCTGAAGTATAATCACGCGGACGCTATTCCCGCGATTTAATATTAAGCGGAAGCTGTTCCCACAAAATAAATAAAAAAAAGGAGCGGAAGCTGTTCCCGCACATTTTATTTTATCGGACGCTGTTCCCGAGTTTTGATATTGAGCGGAAGCTGTTTCCGCCAGAGTTTGTTGTGTATTTTAATGAAATTTGATTGTCTATTCATGTTTTATGTCTGTTCTGAGAGCCTGTGTTATTCTTAGAGGCAGTTGCATGCCTATCGTGTATGTTTTTGCTCGCTAGAGGGACGATAGAGGATTGCATAAACTGGTTAATTTTTTTTTTTGAACAAGAGCGCCTGCTCAAATTTAAAAATTCTGTTTCTTTCTTTTTGGGGGTTTATTTGCATATATTGGTCATTTAGACTTCTTGTGGAAATATATTTTGTATTTCGTTTACTGCTTATTGTACTAAGAATCTTATTTTTCCGGTTCAGTTTGCATTTTTTGACTGTGGTAGTTTGTGTTAAAAATTTATTTTCTGCCTCGGTTTGAATTTTTCGTTCATCATAACATATTTTGTAACCTGCTTGCTATATCAGTAGTTCTCAAAAAGTTTGCTTTCACTTGTTATAATATAACTCGTAATTTGATTGCCTTTTAACGGTGTGTTGACGATGTTCCTTTTGTATGGCTGGAACTGTTTCTCATAATATTAGGCACGTTTGTGGCTTGTTGTCTGTTAAGTGTGTCCGGTAACTTGTTTTCGTTCCTAAAATATAGTTGTTGGTTTAATTCTGTGTTGTGAGATACTTGTCCTGCTTTTCTTGCTTTTTCCATTTACTACAAATTGTATTTCGTATATTGGCGTGTTAATTGCTTCTGCCTAATAAGCTTTTTTGGTCCGTGGGCCGGTTTCATAATTAATGTAAATTAGGCTTGGCTTGCTTTTGATTGAATATTGTTTGAAGACACGCTTATGTTTTCTATCCACCTGTGAAATTATTCACAGGGCTGAGGTGGTCCTGCTTTTATTGGCTGTGTTTACAACTGACTTTAAAACTTGGATTTTTTTATTTATTTTTTTTTTTTCTCTCTTTTCTATATACCGTCCGAGGTTGCGTGGGCGGTGTGTGGGGGAGACCCTGGGAAACTGTTTTAATTCACTCTGAATTGTGATGAAACCTTGCGGTGATAATTGATTTGCAATTAAAGGGTGAACTAGAACGAAGACCCATTCAGGTAAGGTCCAATTTTTTAATCAGCTCCTTACAGACAATATGGCTACTACTAGGGACTTACATAATGAATTAAACGCCATTTACGGCGTGGGGAATTGGGAATGGAAACCGTTAGTTCAGCAAATTCAAATGATCGCTGAGGGAATGAAAAATGGAGTAATAAATTTGAAAACGCGGGATATTGTGCACAAAAGTGTGCTCAAGAGATTTGATGACTGGGTTAAAACACACAGGGGACACTGCATCTTTGATAACCTGCATTAATCAGTTGAAGAGAGAAAAGGAGCAAATATTACGTCAGGCTGAAGCAGAGGTTAGTAGGGCTAGCCTTTTCAACAGAGCTAAGGCAAAGAAAAGTTTGAACATAGCTAAAACGGACATTGCGGAGTTAACAGCTGTTAAAATGGCATTCCTCAGTCTCACTCCGCAGCTCGTTACATTGAAAACACCAGGTCCGTCACACTCGAACGCTGTATCACTTACTGCCGAGAACACAGAAGTGGAAATTGAGTATACGAACCACAAGGGGGAGGAGCCTACAGCTCCGCCTCCCCCATACAAATTAGGTCACGTCACACCAGTTGATAATGTCCTCCCTGTCTTCAGTGTAGACTCTGGCACGGTGAGTTTACGGATGGACACCGAAAGGAGGGGCTCTGCTTGTGAGCAGGCAGCCCACAGAGTCACACACACAAAGGAACACACACAAGATCCATTTCAATTGCGAAGGCCACATGAGTCAATTTCAATTGCACACACAAATATTAACACTGACTGTTCTGACATTATAGATACCAGGAAATTATATAGAACAGGATAAACCGCGCATTGACAATAAACAAACACTGACAACACCATTTAAGAACCCGATGCCACGTAAAAATAAACAAAACATCAGGATTAAAGCAGATTTAGAGGGACATGTCACAACGGATGACTCTGACCAAGATGAGGGATTTATAGCAGATGATGAGGACAGTGCAAATGAACGACGTGGTGGTAGACGGATGACTGATTTGAACAATACATTGAGTGCCATGGAAAACCTCATACTAGAAGAACAGAGACAATTGGACTTAAAACAACAGACTTTAGAATGCGACATGCACACCTCAGACATACAGACATTTTGAGACGAAGCACCAGACCGCGACACCTGCCTGACAGATATAGGACTGACACTAACGTCGGCACTATGTTTCCATTAGTGGCCACTAGTACAGGAACATATAAATATGTACCATTATCACTAACTGATGCACAGACTTTGGTCGATCAGCTTCCGCCTTTATGTAGTGGAGCGGCTGCCTGGATAAGAAAGCTGGACAGTCTGACAGGTGGCATGACTCTAGCACTGGGGGATTTTAGAAACATTATTAAAAGATCGACTACTTCCATGGAAGCAGCTGAAATAGAGAGACAGGCTCAGACATCTACTCAACCTAATTATGATCTTTTCCACACTCACTTGCAGCGCCTTACTGACGTTATGAGAGAGATGTGGCCAACCAGAGCAGAGTCCACAATCCCATCATATGCCTGGGATGAAAAGCTTATCCCAGGGGAATATATGGGTAAAGCAGTTGAGGATTGGACTAACACTACAGGGGTCCACCCTGCTAGGGGGCAGCAGGGGGTTTGGTTTAGAACTGCAGTTGTGAAAGGCTTGCCAGCCCTCATAAAAGATAAAATTGAGGACGATCCTAATATGGGCCCTGACACACCACATGACTTGTGGGTTAGACACGTTTTGTTCCATATGAACAAATATAAGGAAAAATTAGATAACAAAGACAAGGAGACACTTAAGTTACAAAGAGACCTACTGACTGTTCAACTAGCAGAAGCCAGGAAATCTATAAATGATAATAAAAAGCAAACAAAGTCTGACACCATGATGCCTATGACTGCACTGCCATCACCTAATATGCAATCACCACAAACATTTATGAACACAAACACATACATGCCTACCCAATCAGGGCCACCACAAAACCCACTGTATAATTATGGACCAACTCCATATTTCCCATACCAGCCCTACTCAGGGGGCAGGGGGCGCGGTAATGGCAGGTGGAGGGGCAGGGTCC
This sequence comes from Hoplias malabaricus, assembly GCF_029633855.1. Taxonomy (NCBI): domain Eukaryota; kingdom Metazoa; phylum Chordata; class Actinopteri; order Characiformes; family Erythrinidae; genus Hoplias; species Hoplias malabaricus. The sequence continues at coordinate 30,439,062 of NC_089819.1, forward strand.
GCCGCCGGACAGGGGCGTGCCTAAGATGTGGAGCTTTGGACCACTGGGCAGCACAATGTAGGGCACCACTCTCTACTGACACCAGCTATCCACACCAGGCACCACACCCACAGGCGGCACCAAAACCGGAGCCATCACATCTTCCTGCTGGCCAATACAGCATGGAGCCGTGGGGTGGACATTGACGGGGCCCAGAGAAGCACCAGGACAGCAGGGCCAGGGCAGAACCCATGCTGTCATTAACTGTGGGGGCCTCCGAAATCCTTTTTCTGGTAGACACGGGAGCCACATGGTCAGCGATCAACACAGTATTACCTGCACATCTGATGAGCGAACACACTGTGCAAGTAAGGGGCTTCTCGGGGACATCTACATCACTGCCAAAAACAAGACATTTGCCAGTCAGTACTGGTACACAGACTGTGTCACATTCATTTTTAATTGCACCACAAGCACCCTTGAACATTTGTGGTAGAGATTTGTTGATGAAAATGGGAGTTACTATTTTATGCCAACCAGATGGGATCACATTTACGTGGATGGACGGACACAAAACTGTGGCAGTGGTGGGGTACACTGATGGTATGTACCTGATGAGACCTCAGCAGGATGAGTCGGTAGACATTTACTGGGGTTTAGTGACTGGACAGACGGACCCGTCACCACGACTCATTGCTTTGTTCCACCAGTGGTCGCCTTGGATTACAACCATGGCACCCTACGTCCCTCCACCCAACCCATTCCATGTCACCCTATTCTATGATGTAGGGGGAGATTTAACTTACTATGAAGCTTTTCAAACAGAATTAGAGGGCACACAGTGGTCGGTTGACACCACAGGGATTTATGTGGGTCCTGAAGGGGTGGCATCTCCTGTTTCACTAACACCACAAAAACACAATTGGTACAAACTGTCTGACATGGCGGCACCACACATTTCATTAGCTCTCCATCCGAAACACGAGGCCAAGCAGTTGGGCCCTATGGTAAAAAGAGCAAATGAGGCCACAGATTGGGTCCGGACCCAGCTGCCTGGCGTAATGTTTTCGCAGTCCACACAGACATATCACATCACTGATAACTCACCCGTCCTAGTCACATTGCACCATCAATTGCTGCCTAGACACCATGGTTGTGAGGACACTGATCATCCACAGACGGAGGCATTATTAGCATCACTACCTGACACATTGTGGTCCACAGGACCAGATGATGTAGGATACACTAATCAAACACCTGTCTCTTTTTGTATGAATATTACACAACCAATTTGGATTCCCCAATATAAACACAAGCCAGATGCTGTTGAATCTTTGGATAAAACGGTCCAGGCTTTGGTGGAGGCCGGAGTCCTGGAACCGTGTCAATCAGCACGGAACACACCGATTCTGCCGGTTCCGAAAAAGGAGCCTGGCCAATATCGGATTGCCCATGATTTAAGAGCCGTGAATGCAGCCTTGGCTACTGCCACTGTTCCGGTTCCTAACCTGTACACCGCTCTGTCGGAACTAGGTCCAGACATGAAATGGTTCACTTGCATTGATTTGGCTAACGCATTTTTCTGTATTCCACTGGCGGAACACTGCAGAGATATATGTGCATTCACACATAAAGGTATACAATACAGATACACAAGATTACCTCAAGGTTTTGCTCTCTCTCCAGGATTGTTTAATCAGGCCCTGAGGGGGAGACTGGACTCATGCCAACTGCCAGAAGGCTCCTTATTGATACAATATGTTGATGATATTGCTTTGGCGGCTAAAACACCGGAAATCTGCCTTGAAACAACCAAGGTGGTTCTTCAATGCTTAGCAGACGCAGGGTACAAGGTATCTAAACAGAAATTACAGTGCTGCAGATCTAGGGTTACTTTCTTAGGGAGAGTAGTAACACGGGGTTCCACGGGCTTGTCCGCCACACACCGGTCCGCTATACTGTCACACACAAAACCTGAAACTGTGAAAGACATGTTAGCATTTTTAGGACTGACTGGCTACAGCAGACAATACATTCCTGACTTTGTCGGACGTACACAACCTCTTAGAGACATGGTGAAATCTCTGGGGATGAGAAATTTGTCTGGTAAGCTCACCTGGACGGTGGCGTCAGAACAAGCGTTTATAGACGTTAAACAAGCCTTATCCGTTGCAGTTGACTTAGCCAGACCTGATTTTTACATGGGTGTTTCTGAAACAGACACTGTGATTAATGGTGTACTGTTTCAGGAAAAGGGGGAAGGTAGAGCAGTACTAATGTATTTAAGTGCCCCATTGTACCTTATAGAGAGGAGACAACCACAGTGCACAAGACATGTAGCAGGACTGACCAAATTAGTACAGAAAACAGCACACCCATTGCGCATTCTAACCACACACAGAGTAGTAGCGTACATAAACTCACAAATTTTCACACTCACTCCATTGAGACAGAGACGCATTCACAAAGCATTGACTGCACCCAACATCACCTACACACACGAAGGAGTTAATATGGCAGATGGGATGCTGAAAGGTCCACCACATGAGTGTGAGGAACAGGTGGAAATGCAAGGAAAAGTAAGACCAGACTTACAAGCCACACCCATTCCAGGGTCATGGAATTTATGGACAGATGGGTGTGGGTACAGGGCAGATACAGGTGAAGTCAGAGCAGGATACGCAGTAGTTCAGGAAGCAAAGGGGGAAACGCATGAGTTTCAGACAGTTATTGCAGACGAGGTGAAACAAAACCCATCGGCACAGAAGGCAGAACTGCTAGCAGTAATTTCAGCATTAGAAATGGCAGAAGGAAGGGACGTCACTATTTATAGTGACTCAGCGTACGTAGTCACAGCTGCGCACGTAGACATTCCACATTGGAAGCAGGTTGGATATGTCACAAGCACAGGGAAACCAGTCAAACACAAGACAGAACTGATGCGATTAGAAGCAGCTATACACAAGCCAAATAAGGTAGCGATTGTGAAGTGTAAAGGACATCAAAAGGGAGACACAATAATAAACAGAGGGAATGAGGCTGCAGATGAGGCAGCAGAAAGAGCAGCAGGATACACGGAACCCATCAACATGCTTGTGTTGGACTCCAGTGTACCCTGGGAACCGATTCCCACAGGGCAAGGGCTTAGACACATACAGGATCAGGCAAGTCCAGAAGAAAAGTCAGCATGGCTAGCAAAAGGAGCTAGCCCAAACAGTCAGGTGTGGACGTCACAAGAAGGACAAGTAGTTTTACCAATGTCACTAGCAGAAGCAGTTTTAGAAGAGGCACACACCGTGGCGCACGTAGGAAGACGACAGACACTGGAAAATCTAAAACAATGGTGGCACCCATACATGTCAGCATTAGTGGTTGATCACATCACTAAATGTCAGATTTGTAACACACAGAACGTAGCAAAAGCATTTAAACTAGCTCCAGGAAGGTTTCCATTGCCAGATTCTCATGGACATGAGATTCAAATGAATTACACAGATATGATTGACCCCATTAGGAGATATAGATATCTCCTGGTCGTTGTAGATAGATTCTCGGGGTGGGTAGAGGCAGTCCCCACTCTGAGGGAAGATGCAAAATCAGTCTGTTTCTGATTAATTGTTGGATTCCGAACCATGGGTTTCCTAGGGAAGTTTTTTCAGATAACGGGAGTCATTTCACGAGCAAAACACTGCAGTGGGTGGAGCAGTCGTTGGGGCTGCGCCATAGCTATGGTTGTGTGTATCATCCTGCCTCACGAGGTCAGGTGGAGAGGATGAATCAAAATTTGAAATCAAAATTAGCTAAGACTACACTGACCACGGGCATGAATTGGCTTGATGCCCTACCAATTGCCCTGATCAGTATTCGGAGTTCAATTAATAATCCCCTTTTGAACTGGTCAGAGGCGTAGCATTTCCAGGCCCAAAAAACAAGACTGAGTCCTAATGCGGGCTCGCCTGGGACAAACACAGATGAGTATCGTCAACTGTTTTTGAAACTAAAATCAGTGTGTGAGGAACTATCTGTGCAGGTACGGAGAAACAGAGGAGGAGACGAGGAGCATGAGATACCTCCCGAGGTGGCCGTCACTCCATGGGTGTAAATGAGAGTCATCAAGAGAAAGTGGTCAGAACCTCGCTGGACAGGCCCATTCCGGGTGACAGAGAGAACCAGCCACGCGGTACGACTCAAGGGTAAAGGCAGCTCATGGTACCACCTGTCTCAGTGCAAGCCAGCACTGCCACCAGAGGAGCACCAGACGGAGAAGCAAGCATCTAATTAATAACAAGTGCCAGCTGGACATTCTGTGAACAACAGGTGTCAACGGAGAGCTGTCTGAGCTGTTGAAGATCCAGAACACATTATTATTTTCTTTATAGGTTGTCGTGGACTGTTCTTCTTTTTTACAGGTTGCTTGGACTGTTAATTTTTTTCCTTTTCTCGCAGGTTGAACTTTCTAAACAAATTGTAAAAAAAAAAAAAAAAAAAAAAAAAAGCACCCTGTAACTTTAACACTTAAACATATAAGGGTTTAGATATAAGGGTATATAAGGGTTTAAAAGGGGGTGTGACAGGACAAAATACAGACAACATTACCAACCAGTACTTCCTCCTGATATTCCGATATGGCTCCAGGTAACCATAACCATTACTCTATTGAGTATAATGATAATAACACTGGCCATGGTTTTCACACAGGAACAATTAACAACGGTAGAGGGAACAGTTGTCAATATTTCAGCAATCGTACGCCCGGCAAACGCGACAATTAAAGACCCGACATCACAGCTAAATAGAACTAAACGATCAACCATCTCTCAGCCTAAATCTAAATGCATCAGACGCTGGGGAGGTATAGAATTAGACTATCATTGGGGTGAGACAACCGCATGGACAGTGAACTTATGTGAAGTGGTTAAATGTGGTACAAATCAGCTGGGGCATAAGGGGGAGCCGGTGTATTTGTGTTGGTCTCGTGACGACAATATTAAATCAAAACACCGACCAAGCAGCTTATAAGGCTAAATCTTGCAACAAATGGGAAGATTTGATGAGGTCAACACATGTTAACTGGAATCCGACTACACGTTGGGCGACTCGTAAACAGGAGAAATGGGAAAAACTTAACATACAGAGGGATAATGGTCCAATAACCAATTTGATAACTATTGCATTGGAGTGGCAAGCCGACCCTAATGGGGAAAAGTCTTCAGCATTTTTCATAGGGGTGGGGGTAGATGTAAGTGGTAATGACCCTGTGGGATGGATTAAGGTCAGAGTTAGAAATAAACCAACAGCCGACACCGTTGAGGACACAAAAAACATGACAGACAACACTGGGGGGAATCAGTCTATATTGGGAACAGATTATTCTACATGGGCAACCGAACAAATCGTAAAATTAAGCACAGGGTTTGAAGGGAGTAACGTATGGATTAGATGGATAAATGCGCAAGCAGGAGAAGCTAACATGGACGGGTGTATAGCATGTGCGGCAGCCAGACCAACATTGTTTTTAGGTCCAGCAAAATTATTTCCGAGGTAAGACCCAATAGGGTTTAAGTGTATGATTAACTTAACACATATGGCTAATCCAGCTAATTGTACTGCCTTGGTAAACATTTTTCCAGTCATAGCAAACAACACCGGTTCAGGGCCGTTCAAAATTCCTGAATCAGGTAACTTCACTTGTTTTAATCATACAGCAGGTGACGTGACACGGAGTACAAAACACTTAGGTAACATAAATCCTAAATGGTGCCACACTATATTTAATCATGACTCCGGTAACTATATAGGACCATGGGCTAGAGCAGGACTGTATTATTATTGCGGAGCGTTAAATCTATTGCTAAGACTACCTATGGATAGTCACGGCCTTTGTGCTACGGTTAGATTAATTTCCCCAATCACTATGTATGGCACGCACAAACCCACTCCTAATCACAATAGGCCTAGACGATCAGGTGACAATGAACTCGACTTAACTAAAAACACACCCACTTATATAGACGCGATAGGAATTCCTCGCGGAGTGCCAGACGAACATAAATTGGTAGATCAGATAGCGGCAGGATGGGAAAGTATTTTCATTTGGATCACACCAAACAAGAAAAAGAAACAAGAATACAACTGAGGTGACTACACGCATTCTTTCACTACACTGCACATCCTGAAGGTCCTTGTTGTCCAGGCTGCCAGTGATATTTCCATCATTGTTGAGGGCAGCGAGGTATTGGCAAAAATGTGACAACACAGCAGAGGCTTGCAAACTGTTGATGGAAATGATGTATGCCATGAATCTGAGCCTAAGTGTCAAATGTGTACTTCCACATGGTTGAGGAAACTCAAACTGTTGTAAAGTATCCTTGTGCCTTGTAGAAATGCTTTTTTTTTTTTTTTACTTTTCCAAACCTATTTTAAGCATTTTCTTATTTGGCCTAAATTACATATTTTTAAAGAAAATTCTGAATGTAAAAGGCAGTTCTTAGGGTGTAAAACCAATTATGTTTCTTTGAAATAGTTGAATGTTATTTGGATTTAGGAAATTATGATACTGCCGATTTCAAATGCCAGTTACAAATGTATTTTTTATATTGATTTTATGTATTGTTTGTATACATTGCAATTGCTGTAGGTTTACATTGTTTCAAGGTTGTATGAAAAGCACAGTTACTGATCTCATTGCATTGAATGTACGTACACTGTCAGAAATGTTTTCAATGTGGTGGTACCCTAAAGGGCACATATTTGTGCATTTATTTAGGGAACATAATTGTAGATTTTAAAATCGTGTTGATTTCATACACCCTGTTTCATCTCCAGGACTTTTATTATGTTTTTTGTTATATGACACATCTCAATAATGAATGATTACAAATATGTATCTCTCTATCTGGAGAAGAGAATGCAATGTACCTTTAAGGAAACGAACTGGACTTTTAAACACTGTTTTTTGTTTTTTTTCTGAGAGTGTAAGTGGTTATTTAATAAAGCAGTAATTTCTCCATGAATCTGATTCTGTACTTTTCTGAGGGAAGGGAGGGTGGAGAGGGGGAGTGTATAGAAATAAACTAATACAACAAGAAATGAACCAGATCTGGGCTGAGTCTGGAATTTACGGCGTACTTCTGGCTCAAACTCGGTCGTGGTCCGGTTATTGCGATTTAGTTATGGCTTGCCGAACTAGGGCTGAGTCATTTGAGCCGCGCCTCAGCCACAACACTCGGCTGAGTCTGGGCCGACAGTTTCCAAGGCTATCGGCCCACTCTATGGCCATTCATCATGGCTGAGACAATGCCGGCATCAGGCGAAGTATTTTTGTTCCGGCGTGCGTGATTTGGCCCGTGTTTGGTCCGATGCAATTTAGCTAGCTGGGAAGTTGGCCCCACATGTCCTAAAACAACAGTGCCACCTAGCAGTAGGTTGTTCGCCTGCTGGCCACATTTGTGAATCAGGCTGCATTTGTATTTGGATCGGGTGAAATGCGAAAGCAAAGTCTCAAAATTCAAAAACCCGCAAGAGGAAATTACCAAATGCACGTCACAGATAGCACGTGAGTGACTTGATCCACAAGTGCAGATTCAACCATTTACAAATAAACTTTAAATTTGAGACTTCAACTTTACAAATATTTGCAATGTAAATTTAAACAAATGTATTTTTTTTCCCATAAAATTGTGATATATCTATGAAAATAAAAAACATGTATTTATGAGTATAACTGTATTTGTACATTTTGCAGACTGTGAGACACAGATTGGGATGTATTTATTTGTGAATAGTGAAACATACTTGTGTTTAATTTATGGATTAACATTTAGTAGTTTGAGACTAATCTCTCTCCTTATAGGACTGTCCTTGCTGACACGTCTTTGCAAAATTACGGGCAGTGCCTTTTGACTGGTAGACAGGGATGGTGATTCCCCTCTTTAAGAAAGGAGATCGGAGGGTGTGTTCCAGCTTTAGGGCATCACACTCCTCAGCCTCAATGCAGGTGTAATGTGGAAGAGCGTCCAGCTGATAGCAGAACCTCAGATCCAGGAGGAAAAATGCAGATTCCGCCTTGGTTGTGGAACAAAGGACCAGCTCTTTACCCTCATTAGGATACTGGAGGATGCATGGGGGTTTGCTCAACCAGTCTACATGTGCTTTGTGGATCTGGAGAAGGCAGTCCCTATATAAACAGAGCAAGAGTCTGGTTCATTTGACTGTCAGAAAGTTGGTTTCCAGTCTGAGTTGGACTCCATCAGGGCTGTCCGTTGTCAACAGTTCTGTTCATAATTTTATGGACAAAATTTCTTGCAGTAGTGAAGTGGAGGAAGGTGTCTGGTTTGGTGGTCTCAGGATCCCATGTCTGCTTTTTGTGGATGTTGTAGTCATGTTGCCTTCATTGAGCTGGGACCTCCAGTTCTTGCTAGACCAGTTTGCAGCCAAGGGTGAAGTGGTGGAGATGAGAATCAGCACCTCCAAATCTTAGTCCATGGTACTCAGTCGGAAAAAGAGTGGAGTGCTCTCTCCAGGTTGGAAATGAGATCCTGCCTCCTCATGTAGAGGAGTTCAAGTATCTCGGGATCTTGTTCACGAGTGAGGGAAAGATAGAGGTTGACAGGTGGATTGATGCGGCGTCTACAGTAAGGTACAGGTCAGTTGTGGTGAAAAGATAGCTGAGCCCAAAAGCAAAGCTCTCAATTTACCGTTTAATCAACATCCCAACCCTCACCTATGGTCATGAGCTTTGGGTCATGACTGAAACAATAAGATTGCAGGTACAAGCGGCTGAGATGAATTTCCCCCACAGGGTGTCTCGACTCTCCCTTAGAGATCAGACATGCAGGAGAGACTCAGACTGAAGCCGCTGCTCCTACATGTCAAGGGGAGCCAGTTGAGGTAGTTTGAGCATCTGGTCCGGATGCCTCCTGGAAGCCTTCCTGGTGAGGTGTTTCAGGCATGTCCAACAGGGAGGAGGCCCCGGGGAAGACCCAGAACACACTGGAGAGATTATATGTCTCGACTGGCCTGGGAACGCCTCATTATACCCACAGAAGTGCTGGAAGAAGTGGCTAGGGAGAGGGAGGTCTGGTTTCTTTACTTGGACTATAAGTAGTGGACAATTGATGGATGGGTGGATGGATGGAAAAGTTGATATATTTTATTTAAATATTACTTTGAAAACAGTGTTTTCAAATCATGATATAATGAACCATGGTAATAAATACATGGGCATTGCCTTCCCAGACCTTGACCTAGGCCCTACAGAAACCCTGTGTTATGAGCTGAAGTAATCTGAAATTCGTGGAGAGATTCTGTATGGAGGCCTCAGATCCAGGTCAGATGCTTACATTTTGTTCCCCAATCTCATTCAGCTACATTCAGAACACTAATCTAAGCAACGGGAGGTTACACTATTATTAAATATACACAAGTATTAAATAAGAGATGCCACAATCATGGCACACATAGACTTGAAAAAAATTATTTTCCTCAATGGATAGATGGACAGACGGAATATGAGAACAGAATTATATTTTTTATATAATTATTATATTATAATTTTTTTATATACCTGTACTTCAAAAAGGTTTGAAAAATGTGAGTATTCTATTGCAAGATCAAAAGGACATGTAATAAACATATCTATATATCTCTCTCTAATATATATTATGCCCATATTTATTATGGATTCCAGTATTTAAGAAGGGCACTGCAGCATTTGGGGCCTTCCTAAAATAAAAATTATATATATATATATATATATATATATATTAGTGTTTTATATTTTAGTCATATTTTAGTGTTCAATGAATGAACTAATAGATTGCTCACATTCACAGCCAGATCCAGCCATAATCAGCTTATCTTTAGGAAGAGTTTGTCTAACCCTCCTCACAACCTCAACACGCTCTTCTGCAGTCATGTATGGGAACTCTCCATTTGAGCCTTGAACCACAAGACCTGCCATTAAAATAAAACAAGCAAACAAATTAAAATTCAAAGAAAATTAATGTAAAGAATAGTGTCAGTGTCTGTTATTAATAACATGAACGCATTATTTGGTTGATACCTGGTTTAATCCTCTTACACATCATTGTGAAATGTGAAGTAAATTAATAATGAATAATGAGGAATGAATATGAAAGATTAAAAGAAGCTCATGTATCAGAAGTGATGCATGAATTTATAAATGTATGTAAATATTTTTTTTCTAATCTTAATCTAATGACGCCTACATGATTTAGATAAATTTGATAATACTTACCTCTAAAAGGTATGCTGGCATACTTCCATATATTTTCATCCAGGCTTTTATAATCTATATCTCCCTCCTGTGTAAACGGAGTGGCAATGGGAGGATAAATGCCACTTATATCAAGCCTTTGAGTGGCATGATTACTAATGCCTCTCCACACTAAATTACTTTCTTTTCTGCAGAAATGACTGAAACTTCTGGCCAGCAACATGTCTCTGTTTTTTGATCTGAAAGCAAAGGAGACAAAGCACAAAGTAGCTTAGTCCCTTTCAGTTAATGTTTAACAGCACTATAAATAATGTCCAGGAACATGGTTACCAGTGAAAAGCCTGTTGTTAAATAGCCTAAAGATCAAGTTAAAATCATGAAAAATGTAAAAAGACACTGTAACCTGCAGGGTTAAATGGATGAATTGGTTGTATAATAAATAAAATAACATTTGATAGATTCATACAAAAAAGTTGCACAGTAGACTGCCAGGTGTATTAATGTTTAACAAAACAACTTAACAACTTACACCTTTGCCCCTTTTCTGAAAAATTGTCTTTTTGTGTTTTTAACTGAAATAAGTAAACATACATTGTTTTCATGTTTCAATTTTACCATATTCCAATGGTCAAGAAATTCACTTGTTGAACTTGAAATAATTTGTTTTTTACATTTTCAAAGCCAAAATCACACCAAAAAAAAAATTTCACCATCAAATCAAATCAAATTTATTTATATAGCGCTTTTCACAACTGATGTTGTCACAAAGCAGCTTCACAGAATTCCAGTAAGACTAAGATTTGAGATGTAAAGTGATGGAATTAGTTTTGAACTGTTTTGTGTTTGTAAAGTAGAAAATATGAAAATTTTGTGTGAAAATTAGTGTGGCTAATGACTCCAGCAGATCTGTCTATGACAGCTTTAACTAAAAGGAGAGAACCAGAAGGACACACAGACACGGGAGCATCCTGAAACACTGGCATCCCTCCGCTCCACCGTCAACAAACCTGAGTGATCGCGAGAAGCAGCGGGACGACAGCACCAGCGTCTCAGTTTACTATAATTCCCTGTGTCCATGGACCCCCCGGATCTGCCGCCTTTATCTATGTGGGAGCATTAGCTACCAAAAGATAAACTAAACAGATGTGTTTTTAGCCTAGATTTGAAGATTGCGACTGTGTCTGAGTCCCGAACATTTTCTGGAAGATCATTCCAGAGTCTGGGGGCTTTATAAGAAAAGGCTCTTCCCCCAGCTGAGGCCTTCTGAATTCTGGGAACAATTAAAAATCCAGTATTCTGTGATCTGAGTGAACGTGGAGGCTCATAATAGGAAATTGTATCTTGAAGATATTCAGGAGCAAGCCCGTGTAGAGCTTTATATGTTAATAACAAAATTTTGTAGTCAATGCGGAATTTAACAGGCAGCCAATGAAGTGATGATAAAGCTGGGCTGATATGTTCAAATTTTCTAGTTTTAGTGAGGACCCTAGCTGCAGCATTTTGAACTAGTTGAAGTTTTCTTAAATTGCTGCTGGTGCATCCTGACAGTAGTGCGTTACAGTAGTCAAGCCTTGAAGTAATAAAGGCATGTACTAATGTTTCTGCATCCTGAAGGGATAAGGCATTTCTAATCTTAGCAATATTGCGAAGATGTAAAAAAGCTGTCCTAGTGATACTACCTATGTGTTGATCAAATGATAAATCCGGGTCAATTATGACACCAAGATGTTTTGCTGCTGAACCAGGTTTAACTGGAAAGTCAGCTAGATTTAAAATTAAATCTGATAATTTATTTCTTGCCACTTTTGGACCCAAAAGCAGGACCTCTGTTTTGTTGCTGTTTAGAAGGAGGAAGTTACGCAACATCCAGCCTTTCACGTCTTTTACACAGTCCTCTATTTTCTTTAATCTGTGTTTGTCATCGGGCTTGGCTGAAATATACAATTATGTGTCGTCTGCGTAACAGTGAAAGTTAATGTCATGGTTTCTTATAACTGTGCCTAGCGGTAACATGTATAATGTAAATAATAATGGTCCTAAAATAGAGCCTTGTGGAATTCCAAATCTTACTTTAGAATAATTTGAATTTAGATTGTTTACTTTTACGAATTGATAACGTTCCGTTAAGTAAGATTTGAACCATAATAGGGCTGTCCCTGTGATTCCAACCATGTTTTCTAACCTTTCTATGAGAATATTGTGGTCTATGGTATCGAAGGCTGCACTTAGGTCAAGAAGCACCAACAGGGATACGTGGCCTTGATCAGAGGCAAGAAGAAGATCATTTGTTATCTTGACTAGAGCTGTCTCTGTACTATGATGTTGCCTGAATCCAGATTGGAATTTTTCATATATATGATTCTTATGTAGATATGAACTAAGTTGTTGGGCCACAGCTCTTTCTAAGATCTTGGACAGAAATGGCAAATTTGAAATAGGCCTGTAATTAGACAGTGTACTAGCATCAAGATTTGGTTTCTTGATCATAGGTTTAATAACTGCTAGTTTAAAAGCTTTGGGTACATGGCCCAGACTAAGGGATGAGTTTACTATAGTTAAAAGAGGATCAATAATAGCTGGTAGTACTTCTTTGAGCAACTTTGTGGGAATTGCATCAAGTGTGCAAGTTGTACAGTTTGCGGAGGTGATAATCTTCTCTAGTTCTAATTGTGGGAGTGGGTAAAAGGTTTCAAGTCTTTCTTTTACAGTTATATTATGTTTTATTTCATTCACATCGGGTGGCAGCCAGGATGGACTTGATCCTGTGGCTTGAGTTTGTTGTCTAATATTCTCAATTTTATTATTAAAAAAGTCCATAAAATCTTTACTGGTGAGAGTTGCTGGAATTAGTTGTTCAGAACCTGCTTGATTTTTTGTAATTCTAGAAAACACACTAAACAGTGCTCTCGGATTATTTTTATTATGGGAGATCAGCGAGGCCAGATATGCTGAGCGAGCTTTAGTGAGGGCATTTCTATACTCTATAAGGCTGTCCTTCCAGGCAGAATGGAACACTTCAAGCTTGGTTGATCGCCATTTCCGCTCTAGTTTTCGTAATGTTTGTTTTAAAGTACGGGTCTTAACATTATACCATGGTGCGAGCTTTTTCTGTCTTATACTTTTATGTTTAAGCGGTGCTACCTTTTCTAAAGTAGATCGACAGGTATTTTCTAGGTAATCAGTTAGTACATCTTAGACCCATCAAGACTCCATGAAGGCCTCAACATCAAAATAAACCTAAAAAATACCCTGCAGGTTGCATTTGTCATGGTTTGACATGGTTCACATACATGAAATAAACTACTGGACATCAAAATGGCATAATGTTCTTCAGATTTTTTGCTTAACCCCACAGTATTTTCATGTTTTTATTTTTTATTACATATTACAATAGTGTCTACACCAAATAACAGCTAAAAACACCATCCTAAAAATCATAATAGGCAAAGACTAAAATAATGAATTATGGCATTATATTTTTAAATAAATTCCCAACTAAACTACTTTAGAGATGCTACATATAGCTACTTACAGGTCATGCTAGTGTTTTGCTAAAACTCGAGTTATATTCCCCATAGCTTAGACCCAGAATTCCTAACATCTACAAAATGACATTACTTGAGTAGTGGCTTATTACATAAAATAGTGCCTTATTATAATGATTTTGAAAATGAACATTTTAACAAAAAATTGTAAACCGCAACAAAATGACACTCTATAGTGTATTTGGTTTTACAGTATGGGCCTTACAGTAAAGACACCATTGAGATTGTTAAATTCAGCACAATATTTGATGACTGTCACTTTGACCACACTCCCTTACTTTTCGGAAAATTCGTTGAGAATTAATTTAAACAAGCATCTAAAATAACATTAAACTGTGAGGTCATGAGCTTGTGCTTTGTGAAGAAGGAACAGCCATTGGCTCATGTTTAATGCTAATTACGTCGGAAATACTAACAGTTATCCAATATTAAATATAAATAACACTTTACCACACCGCACTGTTACAAACGACGCTGAAGTTAGCTCCTTTTTCTCAGTTTCCAATTCGTTTGACGTTAGCTCCTTTTTCGCAGCCTCTTATTCGCAAACTGAAGTTAGCTCCTTATTCGCAGCCTCTAATTCGCAGACTGAAGTTAGCTCCTTATTCGCAGATGCAGATTCAATGAGCCGCAGTGAACGAATGGGTGTGTTCAATGTGCACATAATGCTGCGCATATTTTTTTGTACGCTTCATGGACAAAAGAATAGCAATAAATACAAAAATTAACAAACTATTTCCCTTCACAACACATAAAACAAGCCAAAAACTCTCTGCAGTTTAAAATACTTCATTCATTCATTCATTATCTGTAACCGCTTATCCAATTCAGGGTCGCGGTGGGTCCAGAGCCTACCTGGAATCATTGGGCGCAAGGCGGGAATACTCCCTGGAGGGGGCGCCAGTCCTTCACAGGGCAACACAGACACACGCTCACACATTCACGGACACTTTTGAGTCGCCAATCCACCTACCAACGTGTGTTTTTGGACTGTGGGAGGAACCCGGAGCACCCAGAGGAAACCCACGCGGACAAAGGGAGAACACACCAACTCCTCACAGTCACCCAGAGCGGGAATTAAACCCACAACCTCCATGTCCCTGGAGCTGTGTGACTGTGACATTACCTGCTGTGCCACCATGCCGCCCCAGTTTAAAATACATTTGTATTTAATTAAAAGTAATTAATAATAATAATAAGAAATAATTAAAATAAATAGATAAGCAAATAACTTAAATTGTAGATATAAAAGTGCAAGATATGTAAGGCAGTATAACTATAACGTAAGAAAAATAATTTATCACCCAACAATTACCAAACTGATAACCATATTTCACAACATTTTTTGATGTCTGTTAAGGATTTCAAAGGTGAGCTCTTCTAGAGGGAGAAAATCTGAGATTTGTGATAGCAACATTTTAAATGAGAGAACATCTGATGATATCCTACAGAGCCCTTGAAGGGACATGGTGAGAATTTTTTTTAGGGAAAAATCTTGTAAGCACCACTTAGTAAGTCGTGAGCACTGCTTAGTAAGTCATGAGCACCACTTGGTATGTTGTGAGCACCATTTAGAAAGTTGTGCACTTTCTCTCACAAGGTCTGGCAACATGGCAGGGAAGGAGAGGATGTGCTGTAACTCCTCCATCATGGACGAAGACCTATTTAACTTTTTGGAGTCATGTCGCATTTCACTGGAGGAGAATCAACTGCAAAATCTTCAATTCTGCAAAGATTAAAAGCAAAGTTGAACGGAGACAAGGACTGTGACATGTGTGAATTAAATAGATTATCATCCCATGGTAACAAGAATGCCAATAAGGACAGCAGACGTTTGGAAATGGGGTGGATGCATTTTCAGGGTGGACAGTATCGTCAGGTACGGACAAAATATGGAGGGGGAACAAGACATCTCAGCTGCGAGAAACAAGCTACAGTTGAAGAGTTACTTGGTGTTGGAAAAAACTGAATAATTTTGATTTTGAAATTCGTGATTTTAGTCAAAGCCTCCTACCACAAGAAACCACATTGTGTCAGATTTATGAAGAAAGTCAACTTAGAATGGTACGCCTATATCTTTGCTCAGAGGAAGTTGATGCTGAGGAAGGACCATCCCTTGTCGTTTCTTCAGATACAGATCCTGAGTTTATACCCAGTGAGGGTATAAAGAGGAAGAAAAGAAAGGTATGCCGGTGGTATTGTGTACTGCTGAATATTCATAGGACATATTTCAAACAGCTAGCTTTACAATGTATAATATTTGAAATTGATGTAATGAAAGCTATGTTGAGTTGCTTTTTTTTTTTAAACGTCCGCCTAGTCAAAAAAAAAATGAGTCCAAGGAAGGAGACCAGTGTTCGAGTGAACCACAAACTTGAAACTTGAGGATAATACAATCATATGTTCAGATCCTGAAACTAAATCACAGCATGAGGAGCTGCAGGTAAGCACTTTTCATTTAGTGTTTGTAAGGCTATTTTATATAACAGGGTTATGGTCAGAAAACAAAATGGGACAAATATAACAAGCCATTACTATAGTTATATAACAAACAGGCATAAAATATAATCTAAAAATATAATATAATATAATATAATATAATATAATATAAAATAAGTCTTTCTCTCCATATATCAACCAAGCCAATGTCATTGCAGAGATTTTTGAGGGAAAATAAAGATTTCCGGTTTGGTAGTGGGGCAGATGACGATCTTTCTAATATATCATTAAGAACGCAATTAAGTCCCCAGCCAAGATCCCAAAACCTTTGCAATGTTGATTAAAACCTTTTAATACATTAATAAAATAATATATTGTATGGGATATAACGTTGGTTAAATAAATATTTATTTAAATATTAAATCAAGGGAAAGTATTACAGTGGACACCGTAATTCTCATCCTAAATACAGCTCTAATACCACACATTAAAAAAAGCTTGTATTTAGTCAGGCCCAGGCTGATGATGTTCTTTACTTTATCTGGAAACAAGTTGTATTAAGACATATTTTGACATAATTATTTTATACTTTAGTTTTAAATGGAAACATGGCATATTGAGCCATTTGTACACAAGAAAATGAATGTGAGACATGAGTGCATGAATCTAAATTTGTTTAAAACAGACTCCAAACTTAATTTTGTTTCTTACATTCTACAGGAAAAAAAATGCATATCCTTCATTTCTGGATAAACTTTAGAAACATTCCCAAGGATGTCAGCTTTATTTCCTTCGCTAATCAGCTCAGGCAGTTACTTAAATTTGTACAAGGCCTCTTTTGCCTCATCAGTGGTTATATATAGCAGTGGAGCTGGTGCAACCTCTCCCTTGAAAGACACTTTGTTTTTAATGCACCACCTGTTTGCCTTCAAGATCTGTTGGTAAGTGTTGAGGTCCTGGAATGAGAAAGAAATGATTACATATTGAAATAAACTGAAAAAGGAAAATTCTGGCTCTATTAAAGCTTAACCACATATCATAAATATGTTTTTAACTTCAAGCCCTCAGGTAGCACTGCATTAAAAACAGTTAAAATTCTGTAGTGGAAATTACTAAATAAACTCATTTACAGATCACATCAAATAATTTACAAAACCACTGTGAACACAGCTTATCATCGTATCCAATAATGGAAGTAAGAACACTACCATGAAATGCATAAATATGCTTAAATGAGGTCAGGGTCAGAGAAGGTGTGTGGTAAATCACTGATGAGGTAAAAGAGACCCTAAAAGAGACTAATTTGAGTTACTGTCTGAGCTGATTAGTGAAGGAGAAAAAGCTGACATCCTTAGGAATTTTTCTTATTTTTATCCAGAAATGAAGGATATGCATTTCTTCCTAGAGAATGTAAGGAGCAAAGTTTAGCTTGGAGTCTGATTTAAACAAATTTAGATTCACGACATCCTTGGGAATATTTTTTTCCAGAAATTAAGGATATGCATTTCTTCCTGGAGAATGTAACAATGTTACAAAATGAAGCTTAGATTCATGCACCCAGTCTCACATTCATTTTCTTGTGCACAATTGCTTAATATGCCATGTGTACAGTTAAAATTAAGTGTATAATATCTCCCAAACAGGCTAAATCCATGTTTTCCTTGAACATTTAAACCAACAGACAGTAAGGCCAGGTTAGGCCATCCTAACAAGTTCAGTTCAAGAGCAGACCACAAGATGCTTAAAGAAGTCTCCAACAATACTAAAATGTCATAACGATATCTACAAGTAGCTCTTACCACAGTTGATGTTAAGGTAAATATATCTACCAGCAGCAAAAGACTGCACAAGTTTGATTTCCGTAGGAGGTGTGTAAGGAGTAAACCCATGCTGACGAAAAGACATCAAGGCCAGACTAAAGTTTGCCAGAGAGCACCTAGACAAAGACCAGGACTTCTTGAACAATGTGCTTTGGACAGATTAATCCAAAGCTGAATTATTTGGGCACAGAAGGCAGGTCTGGCACAAACGAACACAGCATTTGAGCACAAGAACCCCATATCAGCTTTGAAGCACAGAGGTGAAAATGTCATGATTTAGGGCTGCGTTGCTGCACCAGGGCCTTGCAAGCTCTCCATCATAGAATCTACTATGAACTCTTCACTGAATCAGAGGGAGCTTGAGGAAAATGTGAGACTATCTGTCCAAAAACTGAAGCTAAAGTGGACGTTGACCATGCAACAAAAAAAAAACATTCCAGTAAATACACAAGTATGGCTCAAAAGTAAGAAATGGAAAGTTGTGGAATGGCCAAATCAGAGCCCAGATCTTAATCCTACTGAGATGCTGTGGGGTGATCTGTGCATTCAAGAAACCCCTCAAATATCACACAGCTGAAAGAATTCTGCATGGAGGAATGGTAAAAGCTCTCCCCCTGTCGATGTTGGAGACTGGAAGATGGTTATAGGAAACATCTAATTGATGTGATTTAAGCCAAAGGGGGAAAAACCAGATATTAGGGCATAGGGTGTCATAAATTTTTCCTCACAAGAAATGTAATTTTTTTGTTCATTATATTGTACAACTTATAATTATGAATAATTTCTTCAGTTTTATTTGTTTAGCTCCATCTCAAAATACTGTTGACATGAGGTTCAAATGAAAAATATATATATCAAAAGTATATTTAGGGGTTCGAGCACGAAGTGCTTGAAACCCTATTGTGTTTGTTCTGATTTTAATTTGTTATTAGGGGTTCGAGCACGAAGTGCTTGAAACCCTATTGTGTTTGTTCTGATTTTAATTTGTTATTATTATTATGGTCCTAACACGTAGTGTAGGACCATATTGTAATTGTTAGGATTTTTCTTATTATTATTATTATTATTATTATTATGGTCCTAACACGTAGTGTAGGACCATATTGTAATTGTTAGGATTTTTCTTATTAGGGGTTCGAGCACGAAGTGCTTGAAACCCTATTGTGTTTGTTCTGATTTTAATTATGGTCCTAACACGTAGTGTAGGACCATATTGTAATTGTTAGGATTTTTAGGGGTCCAAGCACTGCAAGTGCTGGAGCCCTATTGTTTTTGCTTTGTTTCCTCTTCTTCTTCTTCTTCTTCTTCTTTTTCTCCGATGAAACGCGATGGGCAGCCCAAACCGTAGGTCCTACAGACTTGTCATTTGGTCAACTGGTAGTAAACCCTCCCGCTACTCAGGCGCAAAGAATCAGCCCGATCAGCCTGATGGTGGCGCTATAGCGACGCGGAACGCGTCGCTCCCTATATCTCCTGCCCCGTGTAGCGTAGAGACGAAATTCTTTTTTCCCCTGATTCTTCAGGTCAGACCCTACAAAAAAGCCTCAAGAACCCATAAGCTCCGCCTACTCAGATTTTGAGCTAATTTGCATAATATGCAAAATTGCACAAATTTTTGAGCGCGAACTCTGGAAATGTACCCAATATGGACATATGTGGTATCAGCAGAATCCTAAGAACCTGAACTTTAATAATTATTCAAAAAAAGTTGGAATTTCATCACTGGTCGGCTTCCAGACTCCGCCCAAATACAGGGGTGGAGCTCGAGTTCCAAAAATCACACAAATACAGCTATAACTCACAAACGCTTTCTCCGAATGTTACGATACTTCACATGCTTGATCCCTATAAGGGATGGAAGCCATAAGTACTTGGCTGTGCAACTGCAAGCCTAGGGGGCGCTGTAAAAGCAAAAAAATTGTTACGCTTCACAGGATTGTCCGATTGACATGCCGCTTGGTATGCGTGTAGTGGGTGATGAGCTGACTTAGATTCTATGACGATGATGTCATATTCGAAAAAACATGGCCGCCATCGACCAATCAAATTTCAGCAGCTGTTTCATGACCTTAACAAGGTCCTATCATCATGACACTTGCATGGTATGTCCATGGCAGCACTTCCTAAGCACATAACAATTTTCATTACGATAGCCACTAGGGGGCGCATTTCAAATTTTCTACATGAAAATATGGAATATCTCAGCGAAATATAAACATATTGACAAGCAGTTTGCTTTATTGCATACTCTGCATAGTGTCTTACAACTTTGCAATTCCAACTATTGTCAAAAAATGCATAGTTTATCCACAATAGTCAGGTATGTGAAAATGGAGCTTTTCGTACTCCTCCCTGGAAATTTGTCTTATCAATAAACAACTGGTATTTTTGCAATCTGTATAGACTGTAGGTCAATAATTATTCACAAAAGTTTGAACTTTTGACATGCTGTTGTGGCAGTAATTTAACAAATGTGCATGGGCGGGGCTCCATGCACTCTTTGAGCTATAACTACAACAAACTTCACCCAAATCAAACACAACTTGGTGCACATATGTACATCATTACTCTGAAGCAGTCTGCTAAATATGCCCGCATTGCACAGAAAGGGGGCGCTACAATTAGACAACAACTGGTTGCATAGGTTCATAATTGATTACACTGCCACCTAGAGATGCAGTACCAGCAAGATGAGACAGTTATATTCCAAAGACCATGGGAAAGGAGCTTGTGCGTTTTCATATCATTTGGCTAAAGCATTTTTCAGTTTCAGCTGTTAGTTATGTGAAGTTTTGAATACAAGCTGTACTGCTCTTTTTAAGCAGATCCTGCTATCACACAGTAATGAAAGTTCCACATTTTGTTGATAATTATTAAAGTTCAGGTTCTTATGAATCTCATGATAACACATATGTCCATATTGGCTTTTGATCCAAGCACTAGTTCATGCTCAAATACATGTCTGTTCCCACTCACCTGCCTGGAGCCTTCTCTTTTTTGCTGAATCCCCCCTCAGCCCCTCCTTCTCCTTCTCACACACAGACTGTCACCTCTCCCCCTCCCCTCCCCCCTGCCAGTCAGAGAGGGCCAGAGGACACAGACAATTGAAAACAGTTTTAAACAAATCAACAGTAACATAATGACCACCTCCTTATTTTAGTTTCAGTATCCATGTTTTCAGCTCCACTGTCCAAAGTAGCACTTTGTAGATCTAACATTACAGAGAGGGGTGCACCTCTTGCTCTGCATACTTTCATTGCTCCCTTTCACATGTTCTTCAATGGTCAGGACACATACAGAGCAGATATGCTGAAAATGTATGACCTACTGTCTCTGCCTTTTTTATCTATAATGTGGACCAACAGAGTATGTGTGTGTAACAGTGTAGACAGTGAGTGGACACAGGTTTTAAAATTATCCAACAGCACTGCTCTTTCTGATCCACTCATAAGAGCACAATACAAACTGAGATAGTACCACAATGTCAGTGTCACTACAGTGCTGAGAATGTATGAGATACTGTCTGAATTTATGTCTATAAGTTTGACCAATAAAATATATGTATCTCAGTGTGGACAGTGAGTTGACACAAATGTTAAAATCTCTAGCAGCACTGCTGTGTCTTATCCACTCATAAGAGCACTACACACACTGCCATATCACCACAATGTCAGTATCACTGCAGTGCTGCGAATTATCCACTACCCAAATAATATCTGCTTTGTGGAGGTCCTGAACATTGGGTCAGAATCCAGGGTGAAATTCCAGATTCAGTTCTGTGCTCTGGGCTGTCTCTGTAACCCAAGCCCCACGTTCACCTGTCTGCAGACCAGAAATTCACTCACTCATCTACTACCCTTTCTTCTTAGAAGTCAGAGCACCAAGGATCACATTTTAAAGCACTACAAAATCTATCTTAAAGTGTGGCTCCTGTATCAGGAAATGTTATATGCTACTTTCTTGCTCTGCAAAGACTGCTCACTTTCAACCTGCTCTTCAATGGTCTGGACACCTATTCAGCAGGTATAACTCAGGTGTTGGAGTTGTAAATCCCTCAGCATCACTGCTGGACAGAGAATAGTCCACAGCCAAACACAGCCAGCAGAGAGTGTCCTGTGTCCACTGATGACAGACTCGAGTACAAGCTACTCCACATCATATCTGCTGTTTGGGGGTCCTGAACATTAGGGTGAGAAACCAGAGTGCAACTCCAGAGTGACTTCTGTGCTCTATGCTGTCTCTGTCATCCGCTACTCCTCCAGCTCATGCTACACCTCCAAAGAGATGCCAGAACAGCATGGAACACCTTATAAACACTAAACAAACTTCCCCAAAAGCCCCTACTATCTCAGGACAGCTCATATGCTAGCACATTGTTCTTCTACCAGCGAATACCAGCTTGGACCCCGGGAATTGTCGCTTGCAGCTATATTTAGGGGTTCGAGCACGAAGTGCTTGAAACCCTATTGTGTTTGTTCTGATTTTAATTTGTTATTATTATTATTATTATTCTTTTTCTTTTTCTGCCATAAAACGAATCGCACAGCCCAAACCGTAAGGCCTAGACACTTGAGACTTGGTCAATAGGTAGTAGTCGGTCTCGCTACTCAGGCGCAAAATATCAGCCCAATTGGCCTCAAGGGGGCGCTACAGCGAAGGAAAACGCTTTCATTAAAAGATTTTCCACCCCGTGTGGCGTAGAGACGAAATCTTTTTTTTCCCTGATTCCTTGGGTCCTGCCGAATCAAAAAGGTACATACAACCACTAAGCTCCGCCTACTTAGATTTTTTGCTATTTTGCATAATTTGCAAAACCTACTTTTGTGTACTCCTCCGTGGATTTTTGTCCAATTTTCTTGAGCTTGGTGTCAAAATGTTCGCAGGAGCCTGTAGTTTAATAATTATCAAAAAAACGTTGAAATTTCGATTCAAGATGGCCGCCATATGCAAATGAACCTCTTCGGCTTATTTTATGTTTTACTTAAAAATCTATAACAAACTCATGGTTTACTCAAATGTGTTTACATTTCATATTCTACTTTCAGACATGATTCTGAGGTAGCTTGTCAAAGGAGAAGCCAATATTCATATAGGGGGCGCTGTAAATGCTTCAAGTTTATATCTCAGCATCCGTAAGGCGGATCGGACCGCCGCTTGGCATGCTGCTTCTATGGGCAAGGCTGTAGAGGGAAAATTAAGGACAACTCGATTCGAGCAAAATTGTGATTGTCATCGACCAATCAGCTGTCATCAGCTGTTTGACAACCTTAACAAGGTCCAATCATCATGGGATTTGACTGGTATGTCCCTGGGAGGCCTCCCTAAGAGCAGAAAAATTGTCATAACGATAGCCACTAGGGGGCGCTATATCAAGAAAATATTATATATCTCTGTGAAAATTAAGCATATTGACACGCAGTTTGCTTCTTTTTATACTCTGCAGAGGGCCTAACAACTTTGTAATTGCAAGTGTTGTCAAAAAATGCTTTGCTTTTTCTCAGTTTCCAAATGTTCAAAATTGAAGCTTTTCGAACTAGTCCGTGGAATTTTGCGATATTCACAAACAGTTGTATCCAAAAAAGTTCAACATTTAGTCAAACCTTTGCCACAATAAATTAATTAATTGAAGCGTGCTGGGCTTTATAAATTCTTTCAGCTATAACTTAAACAAATTAAGCTCAATCACAACCAAACTTGACATACATATGTAGGGCCTTACACTGAAACAGTGTGTGTAAAACGACTCAAATCCACCGAAAGGGGGCGCTACAATAAGACAATAACTGGTTATATGCTGTTTTGTTATTCATGCTGGATTTCTGTTATTGGGAGGGGCCTATAAGCTACATAGTGATGAAAGTTCGACATTTTATTAATAATAATTAAAGTTCAGGTCCTTAGGATTCCTCTGATACCACATATGTCCATGTGAGTTAAACATACACAGAGCAGTAGAAATATAAAAAGTCTATATGTGAATGACTGTCAGCACCATTATAAGACAGTAGTAAATTCTTTCACCAGCAGGTGGCACTCTAAGACCAAATATTGCTTTGGTCATCTACATTCATGAGATCCTATTTATCTGCACAAGTGAAAGGTCATAACATATGAACATAAATGTTTATCATAATTGAAAACAGCGCTCACCAGTCACTTTGACATACTTTTTTTTTTCTCACTCACTGTGTAAATAAGACACATGGTTCATTAGTACTTGTCAAGCCTCATTGGCCAAAACTGCTTATGATCTCTCAAATTTCAAGCCAAATAATGTTGAAAGTTCCACATTTTCTTAATAATTATTAAAGTTAAGGTCCTTAGGACTCTTCTGATACCACATATGTCCATGTTAGATTAATATCAACAGAGCAGTAAGTGATTAAAAACAGTCCGTATGTGCATTTCTAACATGAATGACTGTGACTACTCAGAAAAAGTTTATTACATTAAGGTATTACATTGTTTCACCACCAGGTGGCACTCTGAGACTGTATATTGCTCAGGCAGTGAATAAACTAAGGGCATTATCATGATTTCAAGTATTGTCCCTTTAAATGCCTGATGTGGTAAAAGACGAGAACTGCATTCTGATTGGCTGTAGAGTGTGGAAACGTTCCCAACACCCTTTACGTTATTCAAATGCAGTCAGTTTGGGAAAGGCTGTTGATAAAAGAAATGTCAGCTTTCAAAATATGTTTATTGACTTAATTGTTTGTGGACCTTGTGGCTGCCACATAGAACCGTTTGAGTTGTCTCTCGCGGCCTCTCTGGCTGCTAGGCGCTGACAACGTATGTGCTCCGCTATGAGTTTGTGCCTCCTTCTTGGGTTCACATCGCCAAATGGTCTGGTCTACAAATTTGATTGACATGCCTTTGGAAAGCCGAGAGTCGAAGGCACGTGGTAGCTGTATAATATGTTTGCTTGGGGATCATGTTTTAATTATTTTTTGAAAATGTGTACTATTTTTGGAGGATATTTTTTCGGCCAGTACTTTTGACACAAACATGAGGATTACTAATGAACAGTTTGATTGACAGATTCACGTTTTAAAGGAGGCCACGTAAGGTAAGTTCTTAGTCCCTTAGTAATGTTTACTTCACTCTGTAAATTTTATAGTCTGTGTCATAGTAATGTTTACATCACATTGTTAAAGTTTAAAGTTTATCCATCTAATCTTTACTAATTACAAGTTACATTATTTTTGTTAAATAAATTTCCTTTGCAAATAATGTATGTTTTGACTACAATTTTTTTAATATACCGCTCTGTGCAAAACACTTCATTTTTGTTTTGTTTTTTTATTTATTTTTTTATTTATTTAGTTGTGTGACTTCATTCTTAATATAAAATTACTTGAAATCTGTGTTCATACTGTCCTGCTTTTTTTTTTTTTTTATAAAGAAAGTATTCACAGCTCTTAGGAGGTAGTGAACCAGTCACTATCACACTCAAAGCCAACATCACCACCAGCACAGCCAAAAAAGTTTTACCTGGGCACAACTAACTTTCACACAGTCACCAGCATCCCATGTACAATTTCCTTCACAGAGGGTGACAGACCTTTACTGTTACCAGCATCCACCACATCCTTCTCTGCCTGTTACTACATTCTACTCCTCGTCAGGAGAAATGCCTCCATCACAGTCATCACCAGCCTGACGAGCAAAGAGGTCTTATTCCACCCAGGCAAAAGCTACTTTCCTTTATCCACAAGAACATCATGTTACAGTTCCCTACCTACACCGCAGTTAGCTATGTTGTCCTGGAAGTCAGAAAAAGACCTAGTACCTGGTCTCTTTGTTTTCAGGGTTCAATCTGCTCTGACACCAGTGCCACAGCTCAGTACCACGTCTACATATAGACACCTTGACATGTTCAAACTATACTTCTCTGTAACCCTGTGTCAAAATATAAACAATTAGGCTGCTAAAATTATGTAACAGGGCAAGAAATACCAATGGACAAACTTGGAGGCACTTGGAGGAGGAGTGTTTATAATGACCTTTTGTACTTGACAGACTATGTACATTTACAGGGTAACATTTAATAATTGACAGATCATGAATATTTACACAAACTTTTACTAATGGAGAGACTGAACTTTTATAATATAAAGTGTTACTTTTATAACATAAAGTAATGTAAAGTAAGTGTTATTAATGGTTCATTTTTTCAAAGTTGAATAAACATTTTGTTCAGTAGAGTGATACATTGCACTTTTACTAAATAAACTCATACTCAGACCATAATGTTTTTTTTTTCCTTTTTGTAAGTGGTGAACCTGAAGAATAATAAATATAAAAAAAATTGCATTAAAGTGATATATGTTTGTGAGTTTTATTTGGAAGAAAACATAAATGTCTGAATAGCTAATTCAACTTAAACATTATTGTGAGTGTTCATAAGATGAAAGACCAGGAACCTTGTGTAATATCATAAAATACTATATTTTGGTAATTGTCATTTGGCAGTAATAGCTATAAAAGTCATACAAAGAAGACATTGTAAATAGTATAGCAATAGTGCACTTTATTGATATTTTCTTCAAACATAAAAATACTGAGCATATCATTAACTTTTTTTAAATACATGAAAAACACTCTAAACCAAAAAAAAAAAAAAATCTTTACAGTTCTTGCCTAAGGAGCTGAGGTACCCTGTACTGGTTCACAGCAATAAAACCCCCTATCAGGTTTCAATGCAGTATTTAAGGAGAATTCAAGAGAAGTCAAAATCAACTAACTGAACATAATTTTACCAACTTTTAATTAAATTTGGCCCTATTATTATACATAAAGCAGCATAGGTGGAGGTTAGTTGAAGGATGCATTGAACTGGCAAAACAAATAGAAACCAGAATCCCAACATCATTCTTTGTATCATTGATATAAAGCAATCCTTGTGTATATATTTACATATATTTAAATATATGTATTTATTTTATTAGAATATCTATAAAATTAATTTAACTGAGTAAACATTTTGCAAACTAATTTAATCCAACATAATCTAACATGGCAGTTGTTGGCACTATGGTTTCTATTTGGTAGTGCCCATGTAACCACTTTTACTTTTGGTTGTCTCTGGCCAAGACATTTTATCCTTAATTGAGCTGACATCAATGCTATTGTATACACATCACCTGCCATCTGGTAATTACCCCAGTAGTGGCATATTAAGACATTAGTTGTATAGGTTTTGGTTTGAGAAAGAAAATTTGGTGTTTCATTTCTTTAGCAATATAGTTTCACATATAGGTTTATAACACAATAATATTATAGTATTTTTTAGTATGCTTGATCGTTTTAAATACAAGTTGTTGGGAATTTAATACAGTAGTATGACAACAGTTAACTGGACAATTTTCCTTTATCATGACGTTTCTTAATAAAAATAATTTTCACAGTGAAATATAGCTTCAAAACAATGTTTGTGGCAACAAAAGTGAAATGGAAATTGTTGACAATGGTCAATAGTGGCTTTGGTTGCTACAAGGCTCTCTCAGAGACAACAAAGATATCAAGTGTGGCTAAATTTGTTTACTGTATTGAAAGGACTTGAAATTTGCATTATCCCTGACTGCTAACTATTGTGTATTATAGTAACAGTAAGGCTGCACAATAGAATAAAATTTCCTATTTCAGTAAACATAAATAACTTGCTCTGCACCAACATTATCAACAGCTATACTCAAAATAAACTATTGACAGACAATACAAAATGAAAATAACTCATAATAGAACTGTTATGCATTTTAGCATTATTTCATTATGAAATGATTCACTTAATAAGAAAAAGTATTATATATTTATAATATATATATATACTACTCAAAAAATAAAATAAAGGGAACACTTAAACAACACAATGTAACTGTAAGTCAATCACACTGATTGTGAATCAGTTTCACCTGTTGTTGTGCAAATGGTAAAGACAACAGGTAGAAATGAGAGGCAGTTAGCAAGACAAGCTCCATATAAAGCAGTGTTTCTGCAGGTTACCATTTCTCTGTTCTTATCCCTTCTGTCTGATGTTTTGGTCACTTTTCCAGTTTGTCAGTGCTCTCACCCCTGGAGGTGGCTTGAAGCAGTGTCTACAGTTCACAGAAGTGGCTCAGGAAGTGAAGTTCATCCAGGATAGCACATCAATGGGAGCTGTGGAAGGTTTGCTGTGTGTCTCAGTACAGTGTGCAGAGCATGGAGGACATACAAGAAGATAGGCCAGTGCACCAGGAGACATGGAGGGGAAAACAGGAGAGCAACAACCCAGCAGGAGGACCGTTACCACATCCTTTGTGCAAGGAGGAAGAGGAAGAGCAGTGCCAG
Organism: Hoplias malabaricus; assembly: GCF_029633855.1. Classification (NCBI taxonomy): domain Eukaryota; kingdom Metazoa; phylum Chordata; class Actinopteri; order Characiformes; family Erythrinidae; genus Hoplias; species Hoplias malabaricus. The sequence goes on from NC_089819.1 coordinate 30,467,411, forward strand.
AGCCCTGCAACATGACGTCCAGGAGGCTACTAATATCCATGTTTTTGCACAAATAGAGATTCCAATGTCCACAAATGGGGCTTGTTTTTACAGCCCAACACTGTGCAGGGTGATTGGCCACATTGCACCAGAGACTGTCCAGGAGTTGACTGGCACTTTAATCCAGGTTTGGGAGGAGATCACTCAGGAGATCTGCCACTTCATCAGGAGCATACCCAGGTGCTATAGGGAGCTCATGCGGCATTTGGAGGCCACAAATACTACTGAGCCTCATTTTAATTTGTCTTGAGGAATTTCCTGTTGGATCAGCCTGTAATCTGATTTTACACTTTTATTTTGAGTATGACTCCATAATCAAAATAAAATATCCCAAATAACTAGATCTCAATGAGATAATTTTCATTTACATTGATAATGTTTTTTATTCTCTATACATGTAACGTAATGAATGCACTATGTAATGAATAAAGATTTTCAACTGTAATATTTAATTAATTGAGATCTAGGATGTGTTAATTTAGTGTTAACTTTATTTTTTTGAGCAGTGTACAGGGGTTGGACAATAAAACTGAAACACCTGTCATTTTAGTGTGAGAGGTTTCATGGCTAAATTGGACCAGGCTGGTGGCCAATCTTCATTAATTCCACATTGCACCAGTAAGACCATATGCATCCAATGGTTCAAACTTTGTATCCTGAAGGCGGTGCCGTGTATCAGGACGACAATGCACCAATACACACTGCAAGACTGGTGAAAGATTGGTTTGATAAACATAAAATTGAAGTTGAACATCTCCCATGGCCTGCACAGTCACCAGATCTAAATATTATTGAGCCACTTTGGGGTGTTTTGGTGGAGCGAGTCAGGAAACGTTTTCCTCCACCAGCATCACGTAGTGACCTGGCCACTATCCTGCAAGAAGAATGGCTTAAAATCCACTGACCACTGTGCAGGACTTGTATATGTCATTCCCAAGACGAATTGACACTGTATTGGCTGCCAAAGGAGGCCCTGCAACAGACTAATAAATTATTGTTTTTTAAAACCAGGTGTTTCAGTTTCATTGTCCAACCCCTGTATATATAATTTATGTTTTTTATTTTATTTTACGTTTGCTATGAACCAGTTAAGAGGGGGCCATAGTAACTTGTTCACAACAAGTATTAATTTTATGATATTGTTTAGATAACTCACTGACATCTGTAAATTGCCATAAGTACTTTTAGATATGCATTATGTTTTTTGTGTTTGCTGTGAACCAGTTAATAGGGCACCCTCAGCTCCTTAATTACATACCACTGTTCCAGTTCTTAGTCTATACCCTTGTATTACCCTCAGATCCTTGATTACATACCACAGGGGGCCATCCAGCTCTTACTCCATCCCCCTTTATCCCCCACCCCCCATATTGTGGATGGTTATAATTCTAACACCTACCTTCCTTAATACCTTTAATATAAAGTGGATAACTGCCCTTCAACTGTGCAGCTGGTGAAGTGTATGAAATTGAATATTAATAAAAATAGTTCAGTATAATACATTCATGACAACTGAAATATGTTGGCATTATAGAAATCCTAATATTCTCAGTGCACATGTCTTTAATGTATATGTGATCAATTAAAGTTCCATTGTCAGTGGTGGCTTCTTTTACAACCTGAGTAAATCCATGAAGTTGCATAATATTATTAGTTGAATTTGATACAAAAAGATTTTCATTGAAATCCCCCATGATCATTTTTCCACCAGTAAAACAGTCCATATGAGCAATCAAATTTATGAGATTATTTTGAAACACTGGCAGATTATAGGAAGGAGGTCTGTACAAAACTGCTGCTATTGTATTAAACTGAGGTATAATAAACTGCAAGCATTCCATGTTGTTGCATGGTAAATCAACTATGCTACAATTAGTAAGTTGTTTATAATACATACCAACACTACCGTGTTGTTGGTCCTTCAGCTCCGCAAACATGGCTTGACTTCTGTCATATGAAAGACATCTTGGCTTGCTATAAAATGTAAAGTTAGAGAGTTGTACATTATCATTGCAGTAGTTTGACTTCAACCAAGTTTCTGTCACACAAATTATATCAGCATCCATATCCATATAAACCATCTTTTGTCATGTCTTAGGTCTTCCACATGAGATAATAGTCCTTCAACATTATGTAGTAGAATCTTAAATGATGATGATGATAGTGGTACTTCTTTAACTGGTTCAACAAACAACAACAAAAAAAAAAAAAGTGAAACAACACACTTTTCCACAGTCAGACCTTGTACTTTGTGAACAGTGCAAGCCCAAGCCAATTTCGGAGGAAACTGACGTCGCATTCCACCACTTTTTGTTACTCTTTCTTCTTCTGGTTTGATTGGAGTTGCTTTTTCAAGGCCTGGTTTTAAGTAAGGACTTTTTGCTCTAAGATTTTTGCCTGTTCTTTCATTCTCAAATATCACATATATTTTTGTTGGAAAGTCATCTTCAGTATCAAAACCAAACAGAGCATTACCATCCAGTTCATCATCTGTTTCACATAGTTTCAGCATGTTAACGTCTTCTTCCAGCATTTTATCGTGTATTTTGCGTGTACGTAACCGACTGAGTAACTGTGCAAACTCCACATGTTTTTGTCTCATGATGTTTGTGAGTTCAGCCAAAGCAAAGTGATTCTTCCATAGATTCACACCTTTAGGCTCAGTAAACAGACCTTTTCCTTTTACAGGAGCAAGTTGATAGAAATCTCCAACTGCAATAATAGAAACTTTTCCAAATGCAGAATAATCACCTGATTGTTTAACTTGTCACAGTCTGCCATGTATGTATGCCAACAGTTTGTGATCGACCATTGAGATTTCTACTATTTGTAGGTTTCCCATCTTAGCTCGTAAGGAATTTATTTTTTCATCTCCTAGTGGCTGATAAGGCAGTTTTACATCAGTTCCAATAGAAAAGCAATTGTGAATTGTTGCAGCATCAATGTTGAATGCGCTTACACCAGTTGGGGCTGTCAATAGTACATGACTCTCATCTGGATTCTCTGACAATCGAGACAGTATACGGCAGGATTCATAATATACTGCTTTGATCAACATGGACTTTCCTACACCTGCTGGACCAGATATAAAAACATGAAAAGGTTCAGGATCTATACCCAGTGTCTTTTGTAAACACCTCGAATTTTATAAAATATTTCTCTCTGTTGTTCATTTAGTTGCCGAAGCACATACATTGCTTCTTCCTTTTGCATACCACAGCAAGGTTTATTTGGTAGTAGGTCAGGTATGTCGTCAGCACAAATCATATTTTCTCTTTAATATTTACATCTTCATCTTCACTGTTCTCAGTGTTTTTGACTTCATGTTGCATACTTGCACCATCTTGTGTTTCTTCCTCAATTTTACTTAGTGAATTTACCCAATGATTATTAAACTGCACATGTTTGTAAAATTTGTTATTCTCTTTTAGATACAGCAGTGCATCTTTTATTTTCTCTGGATTTTCATATTTGTATTCATAGTGGCCCTTGTAAGTCAATTTCCTCTTTAGTTTAATACGAATCATAAGGTCAATATTCTCTGATCTTGGAAGCACTTCTGTTACTTCTGTAATGTTTGATGGAACACAAACAACAGGGCCATGGACACCATTCTGTCCACCTTTGGGTAAAGACACAAGTCTCATGAATGGAATATTCATCCCTATCAGATGTTGTTCGAGTGACTTTAGATTCTGCAATTCAGGCGGAACTGGGTCAAGTTCAAGATTGTTCACAACACTTTCTTCTGGCATTTTCCCATTAATAATCTTTCTATGACATGTGTAGCAAATCCATAGTGATCCAGGAGGTCTCGTTTTTCTTATTGCAGTCATTTTTACAGGCATTGTCACATTTATGTAAGTATGTATCAGTGATATATTTCTCTGCTATGGATGCAACCATCTCTGCTTTTTTCATATATTCACCTTTCTTGCATTGTATTACTTGATGTTTAAAAAGCAAGCGATTACAAACTGAACATACATATTCGAGACCAGTAGCCATTTTCTTTCGGAAAACTTCAATGGCGTAGTTAATCTCTTTGTTTTTCTTTTTTTCTGCATTTTTTCTTTCTTTACTTCTCACTTTTGTTGCCTGAGCATAACTACTGTCTGTTTTATATCTCTTACTACAATTGTGTTTCTTAGCTTCTCTATATGTCACATTAGTATTATATTCTTCAAAACTTTGTCTCTTTAAAGCCTTTCTGTGACTTTCATCAGTTGCATATTTCTCAATACTTGATAGTTTCACATGTTCCCTGTGTGCAGTGTCACATTGATATTTGTTAATGCTTGATTGTTTGACATGTTCCTTGTGTTCAGCATCTGTGGCATATTTGTTAATGCTTGATTGTTTGACATGTTCCTTGTGTTCAGCATCTGTGGCATATTTGTTAATGCTTGATTGTTTGACTTGTTCCTTGTGTTCAGCATCTGTAGCATATTTGTTAATGCTTGATTGTTTGACATGTTCCTTGTGTTCAGCATCTGTGGCATATTTGTTAATGCTTGATTGTTTGACATGTTCCTTGTGTAGTGGAGTACAGACCAGATAACCAGATCGAAATGAAAAGTTTTGAATTAAACTTTTCCAGTCTGAATAAGACCTCTCGTCTGTGACAACATCCAACCTTCCACAGGACTGTTTGTGCCCGCGGGGGGTCAAAGCCCCACACACACGCACACACATAAGCTAAAACATCAAAGGACTTGAGAAGGACACTTTCAACACATGGCCCCAACGACCCCCTCTCTTCAGGAGATAACCTATTTTATAATGCTTTTAAGAGACAGGAACCTCAAACAAAAGAAAGGGTTATAATCCCGCCTGGAACAAAGTGGCACCTCAATGTCTCGTTATCTCCGCGGAAATCAACAGATGTTCAGAAAGGGGCGACCTCGAATTGAACCCCATTGACTCAACCGAAGCATGGATCAACAGCGACACCAAATGGACACTGGCGAAACTACGCCTCGCTCGGAGTCGCCGGAAAACAATAGCGGAAAATAATCAAACTCTGATTATTTGTGTATTAAACCCATGTATTAATGTCACTTTCTGTACCCTCAGATGAATGCCTATCTCCTAATGAAATGTTGTATATTGTGGACTGTTCCTATCATGAAGAGAAATCCTACCTCTGAATAGGATTAAACGAATTAATATTCTTTCCCAGCATAGCATCATAAATGGGACGTAAAGATGAAACCTTATGTAACTGTCTGATATTAATAGTCCAATGTACTCATTGTTATATGTTGATAACAGGTATAAGAATTTTGATACGAGAAATTCATATTCTTTATGTGTGAATCAATGATTCAAACCCCCTTCGACTCTCTCCCCCTAGCGAGAGTCACGTGAGACTGAATTTGTGTCCAATCAGAAAGAGGACTCCTCCCGTTAAGGCGTGACCGCGCCAGCCTTGAAAAAACAGAGCAGCCCAACGCAGTTCAGTTCGAAGTTCTGAAGAGTTACGAGGGCTCGACAGAAGTAACGGACCACGAAAGAAAGCTGGAAAGAGAGGACGCCGACGAAAAACTTTGAACAACAAAGAAACACTTTCTTATCCACGACGACGACGAAACAAAAGAAAAACTCAGAGACTTCATTTAAAGCTTACGAGAGACGTCTCGAAATTAGCTAAGAGTATGAAGTTTTACTAATACGTCGAGTAATTTGAATATCTTTCTTTTCTTTTAATCTTGGTTATGTTTATTACCTATCGAAGTGTGATCTCACGAGTTATCAAAGCGGGTGAAACTTATTTGTGGCCAAAGTAAGGTATCAACCGTTTGAGTAATCGATAACAGATATATTAACGTTATAAGCTGATTCCTGAAGACATCAATCCTGGAAAGCTGAACAACGAGACTAGCTAATACTCTGAAAAAGCCTTTCCACTATGGTGGAAAACCAGCCACGCCTGTGAAAACCCAAAGAAGGGAAATCTCGATCGACGCAGCTCAGCTCGGAATCTAAAGTCTTCAACTCGACTGTAAAGAGATCCTCCATAAGCGAGCCTGCTTCTCACCACGTGGGAACGACGAGAGCACCACGGGACACGGAGATTAAACAGCAGGACGCGACGGCTCGGTGAAACGGCTAACGAGTAAGCTAGCGTATTTAACACCTTTTCAGTAGCTGATGTCTAAATAAACCCTCTTTATAATTTACCATTTATTAACCTTAGTTAGCAACAATTTAATCACAAGACAGTAGTGCCTAGCCCACCTTAAGGTCAAAATCGGTTTTCCCTGCTGTGATACCGTGAGAGTATAAGGTTGTGCTATGTTAATTAAATACTTCCCTTTATTAATAAAACTCTCATTATTTGAAATCACAGTGTTTGCAATTTGTTCGTTATTTTCCTGAAAATCCTGACGGACTCATTTAGCATGATTATTATTCATTCTCAAACTAATTATTAATGTTTTAATTGCTTAAGCCAATTATAAATCTTAATTAATTTCACTAAGTCAAATATCAGAGGTTGGAGGAGTTTGAATAAGGTCAAGGCTATAAAACAATTATAAAAATTATATGTATGTATTTGTGGTGCACCTTACTACACTACATATACAACCAATTATTTATTTTTGGCGCCCACGCGAGGCCAGGAAAAAGGCTTTTAATGAACAAACTGTAAAAACACTGAAACAATCTCAGCTTGGGTTTATGAAATACTTTCCGCTGTTTGTGTTGCTGAATAACGATTGAGATTCAAAGCTGATGTGGGTAATTTCGTGTTGTGTTTGTTACTGCTGAAAAACTGTTCTGTGATATATACCGGTTAGAAAATAAGCTTGGTTGTTTTTGAAAGAGCGCGGCTCTGCGCCATTTTGCATGCATTAAATTGAGGCCTGGGCACGTCTGAACTACGCGAAATTCCGCTGTAAGACTTTGCCGTCGGATTCGACCTCCCGCCGCGAAACTCCGGCGAAGTGAGACCACCGAACCGAACACCCCCGTTCGTTTTAAACTGGGTCGCTACCAGCGTTAATAACGAGATCGCGCGCTAGGCGATTGGGAGGTTATTAAACAGCCGAAAATACGGCCTGTGTGAAGAGCTATCTGCTCTTGTCAGCTGTTCCTGTTAGACTGAACTCGTATTCAGAAAAGGAACGAACCCCTTTGAAGGGGCGGAGCTGAAACTAAGGAGGGAAATTCAAAACGCCCCCAAAACAGAGGAAGACAAATTCCCTCTTGTGGTATAAGTGCGTAATTGCAGGGAAAAATACTTCATAACTAGCGTCTATTGAAGCATGTCCTCCCGTGCTCCTCCTTGTGGTCAAGCGGTGCTACCCTTGACGTTTGATTCCCGTACACCCTCTAGTGGTTGGGAGGTTGTCCGCCGGGACAACATAAGTGTTTAGCAGCCCTCTGGTGTTTAAAAGTTGTCATTACAGATGAAATTCTTTTAAAATACCTTAGTGTAAAATCTCTGTTCCCCTTTTTAAATTTTAAGTTTTATTTTTTTTTTTGATAGAGTATCTGAGCGTTTAAAATCTTTATCCCATTTTAGATTTTAATCTGACAACGCCCTCTAGTGTTGAAACTTCCCGCTACAGTGGAAATTCCCACTTGTGTTACATTGTGTCTGCCCGTGCCGTGTTGATTGGGATTCCCACCAGCGCCGACTGGTGTCCATTGCTGCTATTGCATTGTAACTTGCTTGTCGCCCTCTGGTGTCCTAGTCTGGTATTACAATTTAAGTTCAACTTAAACACTGAAGCTCGCTGTTGCCATTCAGACTTACCTTCAGTACCCTCTGGTGGAGAAAACTTGCTATCGCAATTGAAATTGTCGACCAGTTCACACTGATAAGACCTGGTATCACAGCTCTAGTGGCTGTCTCTAAACTCTGCACATCTGAATAATTACAAGTAAAGGCTTGGAAGCATAATAAGTTGATACAACTACAGCAGACAGTGTGCAGTAATTAGAGGTTGACACTCTAACTCGATACCAGATCACAAACGCAGTTAAAAGAGAGAGTCTTTTAATTTCGCTGTTCTTAATAATTCTTTAATTCGGAAAATTCTTTTACTTTCATAATTCCTTAATTGGAAATTATATGCAATAATAAATTTCACTTAATTTAAAATTCCTTCATCCAAATTTTTCGACAATTCTTTAATTCAAAATTTTTAATAATTTTAATTATTGAAAATTTATTTTTTTTTTCTCTCTCTTCTTGTATTCACTCGCGCATAGCAACTTTCACTCCACTCTCTCATACTAACAGACTTCCCTTAGAGATTCACAAGTGAACTCTAACACCATACATACTAGCAGTTACTCTTAGAGCACTCGGTACAGGTGAATTTAGTTCAGATTTAGTTAGAAAAGGGATTAACGGAATTAATCCTAACTAAATAGAAGTAAGTTACACCTCGCAGTCAAAACACAGCTAACATGGCAGAAGGGACTTTTCCCTCGGAAGTATATGTAGAAGGTCTGTGGGATGAGGTATTCTCTGTTCTGACCAGCATCACCAGTGATGTGATGCCTGGACTTGCAGAAACTGTGCAGAAAACCTCACAGGCCCATCGTGACCACATGGTGGCTAAGTGGGTACCGACATCCTCAAGGGCAAGCCCCGAACTGAGGCATTAGGTCAGATAGCCCTCCTCGCTGTAGTACAGCTCAGAGCCAGCGAACGTGAGCTTGAGGTAGCACGGCGACAGCAGGCAAAGGTAGAGGCAGAGTTAAGTCAACTTCAAAGCGAAATAGCTGAAGGGAACACACTGCCCCAGGTCACACCTGATGTGCCACCTAGTGCCGCTATAGAAAGACAGGACCAGCAGGAAGATAGTGAGGATCAGGAACCAGACTCAGGGACCGTAACCTTTAGAGCTGCTGCAGCACCTCCTCTGGTATCAACGGATATTTCACCTTCCCCTGTGTCTCCTGTCAGTCGTCCCTTACAACGCCCTGCTAGACCCAGAGCACTGCAACCCAGTGTCTGGTCCCCTCAACCTTTACCCTCTCATGGTCCCTCATACAAGGACCTAGATAAAATCGCGCGTAATATAACCCGCTTTGATCCCAAACCTGACGGTTCTAATGATATCTTTTCCTACCTAAAAGATATTGACTTCTACCTCCAAAGGTTCCCCGGGATCACCATAGATGACAGACTATATGTGATTAAACTGACCTCCAACCGAGACATCAGCAACTTCATTGAACGTCAGCCAGACTATGTAAAAGCGCGATATGATGTGCTGTGCCAAGCATTGGAGGAAGAATTCTCCAATCACCTGTCACAGACCGGACTGGCCGCTGCTTTGAATATAAAACAGCAACGCCAGGAATCCCCTCAGCAATATTATAACCGACTCAGACAGGCGTACTTCGGACCTAGAAATGACTCCGGAATGGAGGAAGAGTTAAATTTCAAATCACTATTTATCCAAAACCTCCATCCCCACACCAGTCATCAGTTGGGAGTCTCAGCTTGCCCTCGCACCCTGTCTAGCAGACAGCTGCGCAATTTAGCACTCAGAGGTTTCCTAAAATCCCAACAAATTCCCAACAGGCGGTCCGAAACACCCCAAGTCTTCAATGTCGACTCCAACTCCCCACATTTAGAGTTAGAAGGTGCCACCCAGGCCGATCCACAAAGATCCGCCCTAGACACAAGCGCTACCCTCCTCGCAGGCCAGACAGAAATCACGACAAAGATTTCTGGAACCCTCGGGACAGGGCTGGGTATAGTCGTGACTATTACCCTGTAGAAAACCGCGGTGCGGGCCGTGGAAAACCATCACATCCCCATAAGGGATATGAGCGAACAGCTCCGAACCAGCTTTCTGATTCCTATAGAGAAAAGAAAGAGAAATACTGGTATCAAAATAAAGAAAATCACGCTAAAGACAAGCTTAAAGGCAAGGAACTCAGCTCTAAAGAGTTAGAGGACATCCGCCGAATGCTTGCAATGATTTGCAAAGAGAAAAAGAAAAAACCTGACGTTCTTTCTATCACCTCTTCGCGGTCTAACCCAAAGCCATCCTCTAACACCCCAGAAATGTTAGAGAGTTATGTAGGAGAAGTGACAAGCAAGGCTCCGTCTTGCAGCGCACCGTGCGATCTCCTCGTGACCCAAACAAACACTGAAAACCTGATGATACAGGGGGGTGACTTGCAACCACCCTCCAGTGCTGTTTTAGTTGTTCAGTTAGACGGTAAAGAAGGTTTAACGCCAAATGACCCTTCAGTCATTGAAGGCGACACACCCGTCCGACAATTCATGGGACACTTGACTGAGAAAGGGGTTGCACGCAAATTCTACTTGTCCACCATTGTGGAGAGAAGGCTAGTACATGAGGCCCTGTTGGACACTGCATCAGATGTCACGCTCATGTCTTCCGCCTTGTTCCACCAGGTTCGAGCCATTGCGCGGCGTGAAAATCGCGAGATACAGCTCCAAAACTGTTCTCTTAAAATTCAGCCGTATTCACATGCAGGCCTCACTATCCAATCTATGGCACTAATACACTTAGCCATTGGACCAATGACTTTAGTGCATCCAGTCCATGTGTCTCCTCTCGAAACAATTCCCTTCCTCATCGGCAAAGATCTCCTTAATCGCTTCGAACCACTGATTGACTTCAAAAGGTCAAAGATCTGGGCACAAGTGCGTGAGCCTTTACCCATCTGCACCCCGCACCACCGGGAAGCTCAGTGTTGCCGTCTCGAAATCCGGCCTGAATCAATAGGAGGTCCACCAAGTCAGATCCCTCACTTCGAGGAAGAGGAAACTGAGCCCATGGCCGCCACGCCAGAGACAGCAGTCTCTCCCTGGCCCCCTAGTGCCATGTTAGAACAACGGAACACATTCCTGTGCACTTTCACACAGCCGTCCACAACAGACGCTCCCGGCCTTCCCATCGTGAATGGTCTCACAATGCAGGACTATCATGTAGACAATGCAGTTCTGGCTCTATGGACCGACCAGTCCGCCATAAGCCAAACCCTCTTTAACACTCTGCGCCTCACTCAACCAAATATTCCTTTGGTGAGCAGTCCTTGTCATTTTCCTCTTAACCTGACATCAAAAGCAATGTCACCCACTGATGGAATTTGCGCTTTAACCGTCCAGTGGAACAAAAGGGTAATCACCCATTATTTCTTAGTCGTCCCTAACTTGCCGCACGACGTTTACATTGGAAGTGACTTCTTGGTGCGCCTCGACGTCCACGTAGACACCCTCAATAGCGTGCTGTGGTCTTTGACTGATGTTTCAACGGAAACCTGGTCCTCTGATCTCAGCAACCTAGGCTCAGGACAAACTATTCCCGAGGTATGTCAGGTCACTAACCAAGGTTCACTTGTGGTACCTGCGAATGCAGCAAATGTACCCATCCGCTTAGTCATGCGACCTGGCCAACACTTAAGCCACGCGCATGCACTTTTCCAACCGTCACCTCAGTTCTTCGAACTAGGCCTCACCCTCGAAGCCACACCCTTGGTGGAGACGCGAGCAAGATCCACCTATCTATTCGTACGGAACGAAACCACTCAACCCTTAACGATCCCTCACTCATCCCCTCTGGGTTGGTTAGTCAGTACGAAATTCCATGATTTCGAGTTGCGAATTCCGATCATAGGACCAATGCCTGAATCCCTGCTTGTTGACCATGCAGAATCAAAGGTGTTCTACACTCATCCGACACGAGCTGTTGCTCTCTTCTCAGCTCTGGACATGAGTAACTACGCCATTTGCAGGATAGATCTCGCTGACGACAATCAAATGACGATCACGGTTCTTTCCATAGATTCATCCCCGGAATCCTCCCGGGAACCATCTCTTCTCCCCGAAGCGGGAGAAAACACTTCAAATCCACGTACTTCGAAAGAACTATCTGACTCCGAATTTCGTATCCAAGTCGAACAAGTTCTAAAGGAGGCCGACGCCCTCCAAAGCAAAGAAGAACGTGAGAAACTCTGTGAAGTGCTCCTTAAATATCAAAAATCTTTTTCCAAAGATTCAACGGATTGTGGTCTCACTGACATTCATTCAGTACGCATTCCCACTCGTCCAGGAGCACCACCCACATTTGTCCGCCAATACAAAATTCCGTTGGCATCCTCTGAACCGGTACAAGAAATCATTGATGACTTGCTGGAAAAGGGCATAATTCGACCCTGTAACAGCACATATTCGGCACCATTATGGCCCGTCATAAAACCAAATGGTAAATGGCGCTTAACCATCGACTATCGGAAACTAAATCAACAGGTTCCCTTGTCTCGATGGCCGATGACACAATTGGAGCAAGAACTTCCCTCGGTCCGAAACGCTAAATACTTTTCCACCATCGATGTAGCCTCTGGCTTCTGGACCATCCCGGTGCAAGCAGAAGACCAACACAAGCTCGCTTTCACTTTCGCAAACCGACAGTACACATTCACTCGGTGCCCTTTTGGATATGCCAACTCACCCGCGGAGTTTAATATTTTCTTAAACAAAGCATGCCCTGATGCCCGCGAGCGAGGCACCCTCATATATGTGGACGACATACTCATGCGTAACCACTCCCTACAGGCACACATTGACGAGATTGATCATGTTCTTGACCAGCTTACAACAGCAGGTGCGAAAATATCACTCTCCAAATGTCAGTGGTGCAGAACAAAAGTGAATTACGTCGGTCTGCTCGTAAGCACTGATGGTGTTGAACCACAAGTGAGTCGAGTGCAAGGGGTAACAAACCTCGCAGCACCCACCAATCTTAAGGAACTCCGCAGTTTCTTAGGAGTATGCAACTACTCACGACAATTCATAGAGAACTACGCGGACCTAGCTCGTCCACTTTATGACCTCCTGAAAAAGGACACTTCGTTCGCAGTGACTGCGAAAAAGCACTACTAGCAACAGTGTGGGCAGTCAAACATTTCTCCAACTACCTAGGTGGTCAGAAGGTGATTGTTGAAACTCATCATCAACCAGTCACTTTCCTAAACAGCCAACGAATTCGAGAGGGTGTAGTAACTAACGCTCGAGTAGCATCCTGGCTAATGGCTCTCCAAAGCTTTGACTTAGAGGTACGTTACGCGCAAAACTACAAGAGCCCCCTAGGCACAGGCCTTGCTTCCTGCAGGCGATGCGAAGGAAACATTCCTTCCCAAGTGCCACAAACTCCAGAAACCCTCTTACCCACCGTGGCTAACCACCACTATTTCGATCCTAACACATGCAAAGACCTTGTCACTGCGTATGTAGATGGTTGTTCGTTCCGCCGAGAACACACCCTGATGGCAGGGGTGGGTATCATCGGAATAAACGGATGGCCTCACGAACCCCTAAGTTTCAAATTGGGTGCTCAGTCCTCCCAATATGCTGAAATAGCAGGAATTCTCATCACAATCCAGTCTGCAGTCCAGAAAAGCGTAAAAACGTTGGTGATCTGCACAGACTCCAACTACGCGCGCCTAAGCTTCACATGCCACTTGAGACTGTGGAAAACCAACAACTACACCACGTCAAACAAAAAGCCAGTTAAACACAAAGAGCTTTTCGCGGCATGCGAACACTTGGTAGACACACATGACCTGCAGATCTACTGGAAGAAAGTGAAGGGTCACTCCCGAGTCCCGGGAGATGACAAAGAATTCAATGATCAAGCAGATGGCTTAGCCAAACAAGGGGCCCGCGAAGGCACATCGTGGACATTCGATCCCTCCCTTTTTCCAAACCCACCCGACATCGAAGTCCTAGCTGTCACACGGTCTCGAACAGTAACGAAGGTGTCGCCTGACAATGCCAAAACTACCATTGTCTCTATTAACCCTGCTTTTTCGGACGCCGACTTAGTTACTCTCCAAGCTCGAGACCCATCAATTTCTAAAATGCTTAGCCATGTCTCTGACCCATCTACTAATCCAATCGCAGCACAGGATCTTGACACCATACCAGGCCTTAAAGACCTATACGGCGCCAGAGCGTCCCTCCAAGTCGTCAAAGGCTTGCTAGTTCATGCCACTGACTCGCACACTTCACCTACGTTCGTGGTTCCTCAGTGCCACAGGGGGGTGATGCTGATGCACGCCCATGACTCCCCATCTGCGGGACACAAAGGGGTCAAAGCAACACACCATGCGCTCAGGCAGGTGGCATATTGGCCCCACATGGTAAAAGATGTGGCTGACTACATTAAAGGCTGTCTGGTATGTTGCCAATTTCAACCCTCGAATCCTCTTCATAGAGCCCCTTTGCAAAAGAAAGGAGTATCCTTCCCTTGGTCAAACCTCCAGATAGACTGGGTTGGACCACTCACTCGAACAGTAAGAGGTAACAAGTACTTCCTCACAGTCACGTGTGCATTCACTAAATGGGTAGAATGCCTCCCCGCACCGAATGACACAGCACTAACCACTGCATACTTACTGATGAACCATGTCTTCTCACGGTTTGGCCTACCCAGCCGTGTCGACTCTGACAGAGGGACACATTTCACAGCTGAGGTCATGCAGCAGCTCTGGCAACTCTTAGGAGTAAAAGCCAGCCTTCACATTAGCTACCATCCTCAAAGCTCAGGTCAGGTAGAGCGAGCCAACCGAACTGTTGTTAGCATACTGAAAAAGTACGTAGCAGCAAACCAACGAGACTGGGATGTCAAACTCCCCCTCGTACTGATGGCCATACGGGCGACCCCACACGACGCGGTCGGGGTCTCACCCTTTGAGTTGATGACAGGGAGACAAATGACTCTGCCTCTACATCTGTTATATCAGCCAGGTGAAGCTAGCATAGCCGTAGCCTACACCACTCATCAGTATATGGAGGACCTGCAGAAACACCTCAAAGCTACTTTCGCCTTTGCCCAGCAGAAACTGGAAAGAAGTGCAGAAGGTCGCAAAGCGTACTATGATCACAAAGCATCCCACGATGAACTCCAAATAGGGGACAAAGTATGGTACTACATCTTTGTCCAACCTGTTGGAAGGTCGCGAAAAACAGGGGGGAATTTGGCCCGCAAATTCCTACCCCGATGGTCCGGTCCCTATAAGATAACAGACAAACTGTCCCCCGTTGTTTACAGGATCAAAATAAACAAAGCTCGGGGCAGTACCGAATTCAAATGGGTCCACCGCAACCAAATCCGACCACACACAACCCCCATGGGACTTGTAGGGGATACTAACGCTTGTGTTAGATCATAAACGACAGAACCAAAGGCAGGAAGGGTGTTAGTTAACAAACAACTATAACCTTCTACTCGCACCTTAGTTCTCCTATCCCTTTTCCCTTTTTCTCTCACTCTTTAGCAGGCAACGAGCTTCTAACCAGACTGAGGACACTCAGGGTGCAAGACCCTAGTCCCTCATCGTCAATTATTATAAAGTGTTTACCCTAGGAAAATTTTATCAAAAGGGGGGTATCGTGAAAATTTTATAATTTGTCTAAACGACTCGCCGTAAATACCCTAAATCTAACCATGAGCATCTCTTCCGGTAGGATGGCCCCGCTGCTCATTCTCCTGATCGTCGGCTCCCTAGGAACCGCCGTGCTCCCTGAAGTGATCGAACCAGGTCCTGACTCAGGAATAATACTGAAAGACCAGCCGGGACTGCTAATCACTAATTGCCGCCTCCATACCCAGAGAGTATTTGTACGGTTGAATCCCGCCGAAGCGTGTAGCAAAAACCTACCGATAACCACTCTGCAGACTGGCCGGAATGGAGTTAGATGGACTGAGGAAGCTATCAGCCATGCTGAAGCAGACGTAACTCACATGCTCCGCCAGCTACAAAAGTTTACCGTGACGCAATCAGAACTAAATGGTTTTAATAAACGACCTAAACGCTTCATAGGCGGATTGCTAATGGCAGCTGCAACTGTGGGATCACTACTGAGTCTCGGAACGTCCGCCATCAATGCCGTCAATGTAGCCACTGTTAAACGTCAAGTAGGGGAATTACAAACGGAAATTCCGAACATTAAAACCCAATTAGATAAACAGCAGCAGCACCTGCAAACCATTGGGCAAACCCTACGTGGCACCGTCGTAGTGCTCAACGCTCACAGCGTCGCCTTGAACAAAACGCTCCAGACGGTTAACTCCTTGCTTTCAGTAGTACAACTTGACCTTGCCCACATCCAGCTTGTGAATATGTTATTGTCTGATATGCTACAAGAAATCAGCTCCTCTGTAGATAGCCTAGCCATGGGGAGAATTCCTCCCTACCTGGTGCCTCTATCCTTAGTACAGGAGATTTTATCCACAGCAACTCGAGAAGTAGTTACTGACCTCCAGGCCCACCTAGCCTATACCTTAGGTAGCGCCATCCCAATTTATGTTAATCCTCAAGACTGAGAATTAGCATTCATTATTAACCTTCCCATAATGACGCCTGAAAACATATACCGTTTGAAAGATGTTGTCAACGTTGGTTTCTGGCAAGATTCTGCCTACGTTCGTGTGAAAACAACATCTCTTGTAGCATACCAAGACGATAACCCTGACCTATATCTGGTACCCAATTCGCTTATGTGCACACTCACTAAAGACATTCACTACTTGTGCCCTAGCAAACCTTTCATTCGTGACAGCGCAAATGGGATCTGTGGCCTTAAGCCTATGATGAGTAATACTCAATGCCCGGTAGTCGTCACACCCCGACGTTTGGTAACCAGCACTCAAGCTGAAATTGTTGGAAATCGTTGGTTGGTTAACACCCCCTTTAGAGAGACCCTACTAACCTATGATCAACATGACACCTCAGAAAGGGTACTCCTTCCTAGCCAAACCTTCTGGGTAGACGTCCCCGTAAACGCAATCTTACATGTAGGAGACCTGGCCCTGTATCACCTAAACCCTGACCAATATGAGAGCGACATAGAAATCTCAGAGTTCTTCTCCAAACACACCATCGAGCTAGATACTAAAATACTAACTCGCCTAGAATATGAGGGAACCCAAGTCATTGACCTAACCCCCATAGATAACACACTTAGAGAACTGTCGTCTCAACCCCTATGGCCAGTTCAGCCTGTCACCTATGCATGGTCCACCCCGGACACCTTACTAGTTACCCTGGTAGGATTAGGATATCTTCTGACCTTTGGTATAGCTTGGTTCTATTTCAAACGCACTCAAGCCCTCCAGAGCAGGTTAGAAACTTGGTCTAATAAAATGGTCAAATTCGTCAGACATAAAAGAGCCCAGAGAGGTGAACCCCCAAGTTTTAGATATGAAGCCGAAGGCCATGTCGAAGAATCAGCTCTCGAGGTTGCGTTTGAACAAGACCTACCCCTAAATAATTAGAATCCCTTCAGCATGCAAACATACACATTCCATATACACCCATACACTAATAGGAATACATCAGCTCTGGAAATGTGTTTGAATATGCTTGCTGATCTCACCTTCCTCCACAGCAAATGTTCTTTTCAGCTCCATGATCCCTGCCGAACCATAAAACTGAAAAGAAAGGGGGGAATGTAGTGGAGTACAGACCAGATAACCAGATCGAAATGAAAAGTTTTGAATTAAACTTTTCCAGTCTGAATAAGACCTCTCATCTGTGACAACATCCAACCTTCCACAGGACTGTTTGTGCCCGCGGGGGGTCAAAGCCCCACACACACGCACACACATAAGCTAAAACATCAAAGGACTTGAGAAGGACACTTTCAACACATGGCCCCAACGACCCCCTCTCTTCAGGAGATAACCTATTTTATAATGCTTTTAAGAGACAGGAACCTCAAACAAAAGAAAGGGTTATAATCCCGCCTGGAACAAAGTGGCACCTCAATGTCTCGTTATCTCCGCGGAAATCAACAGATGTTCAGAAAGGGGCGACCTCGAATTGAACCCCATTGACTCAACCGAAGCATGGATCAACAGCGACACCAAATGGACACTGGCGAAACTACGCCTCGCTCGGAGTCGCCGGAAAACAATAGCGGAAAATAATCAAACTCTGATTATTTGTGTATTAAACCCATGTATTAATGTCACTTTCTGTACCCTCAGATGAATGCCTATCTCCTAATGAAATGTTGTATATTGTGGACTGTTCCTATCATGAAGAGAAATCCTACCTCTGAATAGGATTAAACGAATTAATATTCTTTCCCAGCATAGCATCATAAATGGGACGTAAAGATGAAACCTTATGTAACTGTCTGATATTAATAGTCCAATGTACTCATTGTTATATGTTGATAACAGGTATAAGAATTTTGATACGAGAAATTCATATTCTTTATGTATGAATCAATGATTCAAACCCCCTTCGACTCTCTCCCCCTAGCGAGAGTCACGTGAGACTGAATTTGTGTCCAATCAGAAAGAGGACTCCTCCCGTTAAGGCGTGACCGCGCCAGCCTTGAAAAAACAGAGCAGCCCAACGCAGTTCAGTTCGAAGTTCTGAAGAGTTACGAGGGCTCGACAGAAGTAACGGACCACGAAAGAAAGCTGGAAAGAGAGGACGCCGACGAAAAACTTTGAACAACAAAGAAACACTTTCTTATCCACGACGACGACGAAACAAAAGAAAAACTCAGAGACTTCATTTAAAGCTTACGAGAGACGTCTCGAAATTAGCTAAGAGTATGAAGTTTTACTAATACGTCGAGTAATTTGAATATCTTTCTTTTCTTTTAATCTTGGTTATGTTTATTACCTATCGAAGTGTGATCTCACGAGTTATCAAAGCGGGTGAAACTTATTTGTGGCCAAAGTAAGGTATCAACCGTTTGAGTAATCGATAACAGATATTTTAACGTTATAAGCTGATTCCTGAAGACATCAATCCTGGAAAGCTGAACAACGAGACTAGCTAATACTCTGAAAAAGCCTTTCCACTATGGTGGAAAACCAGCCACGCCTGTGAAAACCCAAAGGAGGGAAATCTCGATCGACGCAGCTCAGCTCGGAATCTAAAGTCTTCAACTCGACTGTAAAGAGATCCTCTATGAGCGGGCCTGCTTCTCACCACGTGGGAACGACGAGAGCACCACGGGACACGGAGATTAAACAGCAGGACGCGACGGCTCGGTGAAACGGCTAACGAGTAAGCTAGCGTATTTAACACCTTTTCAGTAGCTGATGTCTAAATAAACCCTCTTTATAATTTACCATTTATTAACCTTAGTTAGCAACAATTTAATCACAAGACAGTAGTGCCTAGCCCACCTTAAGGTCAAAATCGGTTTTCCCTGCTGTGATACCGTGAGAGTATAAGGTTGTGCTATGTTAATTAAATACTTCCCTTTATTAATAAAACTCTCATTATTTAAAATCACAGTGTTTGCAATTTGTTCGTTATTTTCCTGAAAATCCTGACGGACTCATTTAGCATGATTATTATTCATTCTCAAACTA
The DNA here is from genome assembly GCF_029633855.1 of Hoplias malabaricus. Taxonomy (NCBI): domain Eukaryota; kingdom Metazoa; phylum Chordata; class Actinopteri; order Characiformes; family Erythrinidae; genus Hoplias; species Hoplias malabaricus. The sequence goes on from NC_089819.1 coordinate 30,486,799, forward strand.
ATTATTAATGTTTTAATTGCTTAAGCCAATTATAAATCTTAATTAATTTCACTAAGTCAAATATCAGAGGTTGGAGGAGTTTGAATAAGGTCAAGGCTATAAAACAATTATAAAAATTATATGTATGTATTTGTGGTGCACCTTACTACACTACACTTGTGTTCAGCATCTGTAGCATATTTGTTAATGCTTGATTGTTTGACATGTTCCTTGTGTTCAGCATCTGTAGCATATTTGTTAATGCTTGATTGTTTGACATGTTCCTTGTGTTCAGCATCTGTGGCATATTTGTTAATGCTTGATTGTTTGACATGTTCCTTGTGTTCAGCATCTGTGGCATATTTGTTAATGCTTGATTGTTTGACATGTTCCTTGTGTTCAGCATCTGTGGCATATTTGTTAATGCTTGATTGTTTGACATGTTCCTTGTGTTCAAGATCTCTGGCATATTTCTTTATACTGAGCTGTTTCTTTTGTTCTTTATATTGCACATTTGATGTATATTCAACACGGCACCTTTTTTTGACATGGTCTCTAAATATTTCATCTTCATGATATCGGTTTAAGGTTTTCTGAATCTTTTCCTCCCTATTTTCTTGGTTTGTGTTGTACTCTGTTTTCTGTTTCTGAATGTCATAACGACTGGACTTGGTCTGAGATCGTTTCACACAATGTTGATGTAAGCACAGTGCAGCACATGTGTCTCTTTGAAGCATTTTAACACAGGTGACTACTTCATAATGACATTCCCTGTAGTTCTGAAGATATATTGCTTCATACTGACTGTAACTGTTGAATATTTTAGCCACCTATTTCTAGTGTATGTAAAGATATCCACACCAAGAACATCAGCTGCAGCCTGAATTTCAACCTCAGTGGCCCAAGTTCCCACATATTTCATACGTGATGTAGCAAGATAATTTGCAACACAAGAATACTCCTGTCTGAGACAATTAATGTAAAGGGACTCATTTTTCTGCATATGTGTAGTAACAGCACATCGGATTTTCCTGTGTTCCCTTTCACTTCCACTAATAACAAACGCTAGTGATCTGAAAAAGCAGTTTCCATCACCTATAATAGCGTGTGTTTTACAAGGAGCACTCATTATAACTGGTGCAGTCAAACCTCTGTGATCATGCTCATTGTAGGAAATATTCAGTTTTAAACAAAGACGTTTTTGTTGCTGCAGTTTTAGAGGACTGAACTTAAAGCTTTCATTTTGAGTCTCACTGACTAACATGATGTCACTTTCGTCATTAACAGATACTTCAGTGATAACGTCTGTGTGTTCCACTTCACCCGTTACTGCACTTACAGTATTTACTGCCGATTTTTCCTCAATATCTCATTTGTGTTTACACCTCTCTGCATCACCGTACAATACCAGCTCGCTGAAAATCATTGGACCACAGAGTGCAAATTCCTGCTTTATTTCCTGACCCATACTTTCGATGGTTGTGTGAACTCTAGGGACATCTTGAGAGTGATCTTCCATGTCTTCCTGCATTGCACATCTACCACTCTCATACACAGTAACACCGGTGACCTCAAACTGCTTTGACTCCGCTTGTAGCGAAAGACCCATGATTAACTGAAGTCAAGCCAGCCTCCACTTGGAAAAGCTTGGTCAAGCCAGCCCCCACTTAGATTTGGTGGAACGTCGTATTCTGAACATTACGGTAATAGCGTGCAGAGGAACAAATTTCTAAATAAAAGCCAAAAGTCAATGACAGGAAATGTATGTAATAATAAATAATTTTCTAAACAAATAATAAATGGATAAACAACAAATATTTGCTATTTTTTAAATGATGAAGGTTTTAGGACATGACTCTCAAGTCACTCTGATGTGCCATTTAAAAAAAAGGCCCTTTGTGTAGTTCTGTCTGTAAATTTATTTCCAAATTTAAATAATTATTAAAAAGAAACCTTTAGTTTGCACAGAACAATTTCACTTCATAATCATAGTACCACACCTGATTATGTCACTCACTTAATATGAAGTCATTCTGATGTGTCATTTCAAAATAAAGGCCCTTTGAATTGTCCCATTTCTGTAAATTTAATTTCAAATGTAAATAATTATTAAAAAGAAACCTTTAGTTTGCACAGAACAATTTCACTTCATAATCATAGTACCACACCTGATTATGTCACTCACTTAATATGAAGTCATTCTGATGTATCATTCCAAAATAAAGGCCCTTTGAATTGTCCCATGTCTGTAAAATTAATTTCAAATTTAAATAATTATTAAAAGGAAACCTTTAGTTTGCACAGAACAATTTCACTTCATAATCATAGTACAACACCTGATTATGTCACTCATTAAATATAAAGTCATTCTGATGTGTCATTTCAAAATAAAAGCCCATTGAATTGTCCCATATCTGTAAATTTAATTCCACATTTAAATAATTATTAAAAGGAAACCTTTAGTTTGCACAGAACAATTTCACTTCATAATCATAGTACCACACCTGATTATGTCACTCACTTCATATGAAGTCATTCTGATGTGTCATTCCAAAATAAAGGCCATTTGAATTGTCCCATTTCTGTAAATTTATTTCCAAATTTAAATAATTATTAAAAGGAAACCTTTAGTTTGCACAGAACAATTTCACTTCATAATCATAGTACCACACCTGATTATGTCACTCACTTCATATGAAGTCATTCTGATGTGTCATTTCAAAATAAAAGCTCTTTGAATTGTCCCATTTCTGTAAATTTAATTCCAAATTTATATCATTATTAAATGTGAACCATTAGTTTGCACAGAACAATTTCACTTCATAATCATAGTACCACACCTGATTATGTCACTCACTGAATATGAAGTCATTCTGGTGTGCCATTTTAAAAAAGAACTATTGTAAATGATCACATTTCAGCTATATTCACTCCGGATGTTGGAATTGTTATTAAAAGGAATCCTCCAGTTTGCACACACCACTTTCACTTTATAATGAAAGTACACCCCCTAAATATATGTCTCTCACTTAATATCAAGTCATTCTTGTGTGCCATTTCAGATTAGGACCACTGTAATCAATCAGATTTAAATTATATTCACTGTAGATGTTGAGATTGTTAATAAAAGGAATCCTCCAGTTTGTAAACACTACTTTCACTTCATAATGATAGTACAGCACATGCAAGCATCAATCATTTAATGTCATACTATTGTAGTGTGTCTAATTTGTTCATCCACTCATTACATCCAGATCACATTACTGATATAATGCACGACGCGGTTCCTCAGCGCCTTCAAGAGTAGTTGACTCATGTACCGAGTGATTACTCCAGTGTGAATCGAAGGAACTGGCGTTAGAAGCGTGCTGGAGTCACCCCCTCGCTGGTGGATTACCCCTTCAGGTCCGGGGAATTTTTTTTGGGGGGGGGTTAAGGGTGGGGGCTGTTAGCCTCCGACTTCAGGACAAGGGAAGTGAGGCTAACAGGGGCGCACCTCTGGGGGATCCATGGTTAAAGAAATCCCTCAAGAGTTCGCCCATCAGACCCCCTAAACCCTTAACAGTTCCAGTACAGGACGTCGTTGCAGGGCCCCCTGCCTCCGTGGACGTTGTCGCAGGGCCCCCTGCCTCCGTGGCGTCGTCGCAGGGCCCCCTGCCTCCGTGGACGTCGTCGCAGGGCCCCCTGCCTCCGTGGACGTCGTCGCAGGGCCTCCTGCCTCCGTGGACGTCGTCGCAGGGCCTCCTGTCTCTGTGGACGTCGTCGCAGGGCCTCTTGTCTCCGTGGACGTCATCGCAGGGCCCTCTGCTCCCAAGGATGTCGCTGCACTCCCTCCTGATCTCCAGGAGAAGCTTGCAAGCCTCTTGGCACGTCTGGAGGTCTCCGTGAAGGCGGCACCCGCAGCTCCTGTCTCCGTGAAGGCGGCACCAGCCGCTCCTGTCTCTGTGAAGGCGGCACCAGCCGCTCCTGTCTCCGTGAAGGTGGCACCAGCTGCTCCTGGACCCGTGACTGTGGCTCCGGCCGCTTCTGCACCCGTGACTGTGGCTCCGGCCGCTTCTCCACCCGTGACTGTGGCTTTTTTTACACATTTAAAATATTCCGAAAGATGGTTCTTCATGGAACCAATAGTACTTCTCCTATGGCGTCACTCAGTGAATGTCACGATTAGCGGGGCAGACTGACGGAGGCGGACGCACTTGCTAAAACACAGTAATTTTAATGAAACAAAAGATACAACAAAACAAAGACTGGCAACTACGGAAACAACTAGACATATGAAATGAATTGAGGAAAACAACAGAGACAGACCAAACTAAGAAACAAGACACAGATACACTGGAGGCGAAACAACGATACTTAGAGGAAAGAAATGACAAGGCTTGGGGAGAAAAACAAAATGACATGACTACAAATGAGAATTACACAAACCGACATGACTTTGGAATCAAAATGAAACGACTAGGAAACAAAAACAACCTGACTTGAAGTGGGAGAGAAACAACACCATATGACTATGAAAAAGGAAGAAACAAAATGACTGGGAAACTAAACGAAACGTCTTGACTAGGAAGTTAACAACACAAAACGAAACGACATGACTTGACTGGGAAAGAGCAAAACAAATGACCGATAACAGGAAGTGACACAAGGGAACTTAAATACTACATACAAACGAGACACACCTGAGACAGATAATGAGGACAGCGAACAAGGAGGCGGAACAAAGGCGGGACATGGGCGGAGACAAGGACAACAGACACAACAGAACAGACACAGGAGCTGCGGACATGACCGGACCGGATATATGAGACTGGACACAGGACAGGACAGGAGGCTGACAAAGGGAGGCTACAGGAGAAGAGACTTGGGACAAGACAGAGGACAGAAACGGGACAAGACAGAACTAGAGACGGGTGATGAAATACTGGAATGAAGAGGGGGACGGACTGGAGACAAAACTGGAGAGCAGACGGGACTGAACGGGTGACTGAAAAAAGGGAAAAGGAGACAGGACTTGAGACTGGAAAGGACTAGACAGGACACATGAGACTGGACCGGAGCAGGAAACTGGACAGGGTGCTTGACATTGGATAGGACAATGGATGGGAACGGGGATTGGATGAGACTAGGAACTGGAGACAGAAGCAGGTGACTGAACAGGTTTAGGGACAGAAGACTGGACATGGGCAGGTGACAGGACAGGGGACTGGAATGGAGACAGAACATGTGGCAGAACTGGGTAATGGGACTGGACAGGAGCAGAGACTGGTGACGAGACAGGGGACATAACTGAGGACAGGACAGAACCAGAGACAGAAGATTGGACAGGAGCAGGGGACAGGACAGTGGACTGGAAGGGAGACAAGACAAGTGACTGAACAGGAGACAGGACATTTGATTGAACACTGGATGTATACGGGGACTGGACATGAGGCAGGACAGGTGACGGGACTGGGTGTTGGGAATGGACAGGAGACTGGACTTGAGACAGGACAGAGGGTTGAAATGGAGACTGGACTGAAGACAAGACAGGTGAAGAGACAGGTGATAAGACATAAGACTGAAATGTGGACTGGACTGGATTAACAGGGGACTGGATAAGACTTGGCAGGGGAACAGGGACCAGGACGTTTACCGGGACTGACACGAACACAGTGACAGGGACGGGAACAGAGACAAAGGCAGACACAGGTACAGGGACGAGGACTAAGACAGGAACCAGGACAGGAACAGACATGGGAATCAAAACAACTGGGGGATGCCCAGGACTGGCAAATGTCTGAGGGGAAGTCTGAGGAACCAGCCTGGGCACAGTTATGGGGACACGACCTGAAGCGACCAGAGTCACAGTCACGGGTGCAGAAGCGGCCGGAGCCACAGTCACGGGTCCAGGAGCGGCTGGTGCCACCTTCACGGAGACAGGAGCAGCTGGTGCCGCCTTCACAGAGACAGGAGCGGCTGGTGCCGCCTTCACGGAGACAGGAGCTGCGGGTGCCGCCTTCACGGAGACCTCCAGACGTGCCAAGAGGCTTGCAAGCTTCTCCTGGAGATCAGGAGGGAGTGCAGCGACATCCTTGGGAGCAGAGGGCCCTGCGATGACGTCCACGGAGACAAGAGGCCCTGCGACGACGTCCACAGAGACAGGAGGCCCTGCGACGACGTCCACGGAGGCAGGAGGCCCTGCGACGACGTCCACGGAGGCAGGGGGCCCTGCGACGACGTCCACGGAGGCAGGGGGCCCTGCGACGACGCCACGGAGGCAGGGGGCCCTGCGACAACGTCCACGGAGGCAGGGGGCCCTGCAACGACGTCCTGTACTGGAACTGTTAAGGGTTTAGGGGGTCTGATGGGCGAACTCTTGAGGGATTTCTTTAACCATGGATCCCCCAGAGGTGCGCCCCTGTTAGCCTCACTTCCCTTGTCCTGAAGTCGGAGGCTAACAGCCCCCACCCTTAACCCCCCCCCAAAAAAAATTCCCCGGACCTGAAGGGGTAATCCACCAGCGAGGGGGTGACTCCAGCACGCTTCTAACGCCAGTTCCTTCGATTCACACTGGAGTAATCACTCGGTACATGAGTCAACTACTCTTGAAGGCGCTGAGGAACCGCGTCGTGCATTATATCAGTAATGTGATCTGGATGTAATGAGTGGATGAACAAATTAGACACACTACAATAGTATGACATTAAATGATTGATGCTTGCATGTGCTGTACTATCATTATGAAGTGAAAGTAGTGTTTACAAACTGGAGGATTCCTTTTATTAACAATCTCAACATCTACAGTGAATATAATTTAAATCTGATTGATTACAGTGGTCCTAATCTGAAATGGCACACAAGAATGACTTGATATTAAGTGAGAGACATATATTTAGGGGGTGTACTTTCATTATAAAGTGAAAGTGGTGTGTGCAAACTGGAGGATTCCTTTTAATAACAATTCCAACATCCGGAGTGAATATAGCTGAAATGTGATCATTTACAATAGTTCTTTTTTAAAATGGCACACCAGAATGACTTCATATTCAGTGAGTGACATAATCAGGTGTGGTACTATGATTATGAAGTGAAATTGTTCTGTGCAAACTAATGGTTCACATTTAATAATGATATAAATTTGGAATTAAATTTACAGAAATGGGACAATTCAAAGAGCTTTTATTTTGAAATGACACATCAGAATGACTTCATATGAAGTGAGTGACATAATCAGGTGTGGTACTATGATTATGAAGTGAAATTGTTCTGTGCAAACTAAAGGTTTCCTTTTAATAATTATTTAAATTTGGAAATTAATTTACAGAAATGGGACAATTCAATGGGCTTTTATTTTGAAATGACACATCAGAATGACTTCATATTAAGTGAGTGACATAATCAGGTGTGGTACTATGATTATGAAGTGAAGTTGTTCTGTGCAAACTAAAGGTTTCTTTTTAATAATTATTTAAATTTGGAATTAAATTTACAGAAATGGGACAATTCAAATGGCCTTTATTTTGGAATGACACATCAGAATGACTTCATATGAAGTGAGTGACATAATCAGGTGTGGTACTATGATTATGAAGTGAAATTGTTCTGTGCAAACTAAAGGTTTCCTTTTAATAATTATTTAAATGTGGAATTAAATTTACAGATATGGGACAATTCAATGGGCTTTTATTTTGAAATGACACATCAGAATGACTTTATATTTAATGAGTGACATAATAAGGTGTGGTACTATGATTATGAAGTGAAATTGTTCTGTGCAAACTAAAGGTTTCCTTTTAATAATTATTTAAATGTGGAATTAAATTTACAGATATGGGACAATTCAATGGGCTTTTATTTTGAAATGACACATCAGAATGACTTCATATGAAGTGAGTGACATAATCAGGTGTGGTACTATGATTATGAAGTGAAGTTGTTCTGTGCAAACTAAAGGTTTCTTTTTAATAATTATTTACATTTGAAATTAAATTTACAGAAATGGGACAAATCAAAGAGCTTTTATTTTGAAATGACACATCAGAATGACTTTATATTTAATGAGTGACATAATCAGGTGTGGTACTATGATTATGAAGTGAAATTGTTCTGTGCAAACTAAAGGTTTCTTTTTAATAATGATCTAAATTTTGGAAATAAATTTACAGAAATGGGACAATTCAAAGAGCTTTTATTTTGAAATGACACATCAGAATGACTTCATATGAAGTGAGTGACATAATCAGGTGTGGTACTATGATTATGAAGTGAAATTGTTCTGTGCAAACTAAAGGTTTCCTTTTAATAATTATTTAAATTTGGAAATAAATTTACAGAAATGGGACAATTCAATGGGCTTTTATTTTGAAATGACACATCAGAATGACTTCATATGAAGTGAGTGACATAATCAGGTGTGGTACTATGATTATGAAGTGAAATTGTTCTGTGCAAACTAAAGGTTTCTTTTTAATAATTATTTAAATTTGGAAATAAAATTACAGAAATGGGACAATTCAAAGGGCCTTTATTTTGAAATGACACATCAGAATGACTTGATATTCAGTGAGTGACATAATCAGATGTGGTACTATGATTATGAAGTGAAATTGTTCTGTGCAAACTAAAGGTTTCTTTTTAATAATTATTTAAATTTGGAAATTAATTTACAGAAATGGAACAATTCAAAGGGCCTTTATTTTGAAATGACACATCAGAATGACTTCATATTACATGAGTGACATAATCAGGTGTTGTACTATGACTATGAAATGAAATTGGTCTGTGCAATCTAAAGGTTTCTTTTTAATAATGATCTAAATTTTGGAAATAAATTTACAGAAATGGGACAATTCAAAGAGCTTTTATTTTGAAATGACACATCAGAATGACTTCATATGAAGTGAGTGACATAATAAGGTGTGGTACTATGATTATGAAGTGAAATTGTTCTGTGCAAACTAAAGGTTTCCTTTTAATAATTATTTAAATTTGGAAATAAATTTACAGAAATGGGACAATTCAAAGGGCCTTTATTTTGAAATGACACATCAGAATGACTTGATATTCAGTGAGTGACATAATCAGATGTGGTACTATGATTATGAAGTGAACTTGTTCTGTGCAAACTAAAGGTTTCTTTTTAATAATTATTTAAATTTGGAAATAAATTTACAGAAATGGGACAATTCAATGGGCTTTTATTTTGAAATGACACATCAGAATGACTTCATATGAAGTGAGTGACATAATCAGGTGTGGTACTATGATTATGAAGTGAAATTGTTCTGTGCAAACTAAAGGTTTCTTTTTAATAATTATTTAAATTTGGAAATAAATTTACAGAAATGGGACAATTCAAAGGGCCTTTATTTTGAAATGACACATCAGAATGACTTGATATTCAGTGAGTGACATAATCAGATGTGGTACTATGATTATGAAGTGAAATTGTTCTGTGCAAACTAAAGGTTTCTTTTTAATAATTATTTAAATTTGGAAATTAATTTACAGAAATGGAACAATTCAAAGGGCCTTTATTTTGAAATGACACATCAGAATGACTTCATATTACATGAGTGACATAATCAGGTGTTGTACTATGACTATGAAATGAAATTGGTCTGTGCAATCTAAAGGTTTCTTTTTAATAATGATCTAAATTTTGGAAATAAATTTACAGAAATGGGACAATTCAAAGAGCTTTTATTTTGAAATGACACATCAGAATGACTTCATATGAAGTGAGTGACATAAGGTGTGGTACTATGATTATGAAGTGAAATTGTTCTGTGCAAACTAAAGGTTTCCTTTTAATAATTATTTAAATTTGGAAATAAATTTACAGAAATGGGACAATTCAAAGGGCCTTTATTTTGAAATGACACATCAGAATGACTTGATATTCAGTGAGTGACATAATCAGATGTGGTACTATGATTATGAAGTGAACTTGTTCTGTGCAAACTAAAGGTTTCTTTTTAATAATTATTTAAATTTGGAAATTAATTTACAGAAATGGGACAATTCAATGGGCTTTTATTTTGAAATGACACATCAGAATGACTTCATATTACATGAGTGACATAATCAGGTGTTGTACTATGATTATGAAGTGAAGTTGTTCTGTGCAAACTAAAGGTTTCCTTTTAATAATTATTTAAATTTGGAATTAAATTTACAGAAATGGGACAATTCAAATGGCCTTTATTTTGAAATGACACATCAGAATGACTTCATATTACATGAGTGACATAATCAGGTGTTGTACTATGATTATGAAGTGAAATTGTTCTGTGCAAACTAAAGGTTTCCTTTTAATATTTATTTAAATTTGAAATTAATTTTACAGACATGGGACAATTCAAAGGGCCTTTATTTTGGAATGATACATCAGAATGACTTCATATTAAGTGAGTGACATAATCAGGTGTGGTACTATGATTATGAAGTGAAATTGTTCTGTGCAAACTAAAGGTTTCTTTTTAATAATTATTTACATTTGAAATTAAATTTACAGAAATGGGACAATTCAAAGGGCCTTTATTTTGAAATGACACATCAGAATGACTTCATATTAAGTGAGTGACATAATCAGGTGTGGTACTATGATTATGAAGTGAAATTGTTCTGTGCAAACTAAAGGTTTCTTTTTAATAATTATTTAAATTTGGAAATAAATTTACAGACATAGGACTACACAAAGGGCCTTTTTTTTAAATGGCACATCAGAGTGACTTGAGAGTCATGTCCTAAAATCTTCATCATTTCCACAAAATAGCAAATATTTGTTGTTTATCCATTTATTATTTGTTTAGAAAATTATTTATTATTACATACATTTCCTGTCATTGACTTTTGGCTTTTATTTAGAAATTTGTTCCTCTGCACGCTATTACCGTAATGTTCAGAATACGACGTTCCACCAAATCTAAGTGGGGGCTGGCTTGACCAAGCTTTTCCAAGTGGAGGCTGGCTTGACTTCAGTCATGATTAAGATGTGGTTTAGCAGAGACTCCATGTTAGCATGACAAGCTACTAAGCTTTTACCTGAATCTTGGTTAGTTGTTCCATCTGTGTTTCGTGCGTGTGAGTCAATAATCACATACCATGAGTCCTGTTTGATGATAGCACATGTATTCACTTTCACAGTAAACAAACAAGCCTCAAACTGTGATAACACTTACTAATGCTTCATCATGACGCATAAACACATTCTGCATATCCCCATATTCAGTTACACCAAACAGTCCTGTAAATATTTCATCACTGTAGTTCAGTTCAAACTTATGACCATGTAATGTATATTTTGTAGGCAAATCTCGAACAAACAGGTATCCTGAAGCATCATGAATTCTGTCTGCATCTCTAATGCTACTATACAATCTGTCTCCATTTAGCAGCACGTCATCCAGGTCTCTCGTTGTCCAAGTCAGCACATTCCTGACTTTAGCTGTCATAATAGCAGTCACACTGTTAGCAACACATTGTTTATTGCTATTAATGCCAAACCGTGGGTGTGCTTGATGAAAAGAACCTCTTACTATCTGCACCTGAGAATGTACATCGGAAACATTTGAAAACACATGATTTTCATTGGAATGTTTTGCAGTTTTCGCAGACTTAATGGCAAGGTTTTTGACAGAATTAATGACAGAATTCGACCCGAAGGCAAATATCATTTCATCACCAAGCGTATCACCAAAGTAATGATTGTTAGATGTGCTACATGGGAGCACACTTGTGTCACAGACCTTTTCATAATGGGGAAAAGGCATAACCCTGTCAGTCACGGCTTTTTTGTCAGGGGATGAAAGCGTAACCCCGTCAGTCAAAGCTAAGGAAGTATCAGCTGCTGCCTGAAAAACAGGTGAACTATGGCTCACAGGAACAAAGTCAGTGAGGATCTTTTTGTCAGGGGATGAAGACATAACCCCGTCAGTCTGAGACACAACTCTGTCTGCTAGCCTCTTCTTTGCAGCAGCTGACCTCTTGGAAGCTTTGGTACGGGGCATCTGAAAATATATAAAATGTAAATACACAAAACATTAGTATTTAAAACTTGTAGGCCTACATGACTCCAATTGACTTCTAAATATGATAAAATACCTCTCACTAAATTATATATTTACAACATGAACACATCCATTACTAAAAGTTATTTTATAAAACATGGTACATGTCAATTTGAACAAACAAATGTTAACTTTATATTGTAAGCCATGCCAACTTTATATTCCTGGTAAATCAACATTTATTACACCATACACTATTTAACAGGTTTACTATTATGCATAGAGTTAAACATTTGTTCCCATAAAAGCTGTTATCTAATTCTTTTTTTGTTACAGCTTTTTAAGTGACATTACTTATTAATTTTAATTCAGTACTCTATGTACAGAAGTAAAAATGTTACACATTTACAATACAAACTGACTATTCTATTTAATAGTTGATAAAGTACAACCACACATTATTTGTAGTAATTAATATTTCTTAACATGTTCATTAATGTAGTGCTTAAATGCAAGTTCATCAAAGAGACAACACAGCAGCACACAATCCATGTCTTTCAAATTTAAACAACTGCACACTTTAAGTCATAAAAGCAATTTTATACTATATGAACATTACTCAAACCATTGGTCACCTGTTGTAGATGGCATTTAATGTTGCTAGTACATAATGTTAAAAGCACCAAAAACTGTATACATGACAGATTTTAAAATGACTTTAGTACATTGTACACTACTTTCCCCTATTTCATACTCCAAAATATGGTGTTACATAACTAAAGTACCTCAAAGAACACAAATACATAACCCCTACCTCAAAATAAATAAATAAATAGACAAATTAAAATAAAATAAAAAAAAACATCCTTAATGTTAACACTCACATACAGGGAATATAGCAATACATATGTTCACAACAAATACTTCTTAAATATTCTTCTTATAGTAAGCAATGGCATATGTAGTGATTACAATATCTTAAGTGACATGTTAATTATTCTACAATGAACATGGATTTTCAACTGTACTTATGAAATGTATGTTGTGCAGTTCTTATTTCTGTTCATCCAGCAGACTTCCAGAAGAGACCATGCATCCTTCTTTGGCACAGCAGCATACAATCCACTCTTGCACACAACTTCAACAAGTGTACTCTTTTGAAACCAGTACTAATTTTTTAATAATGGTATATGTACTCCACATTACCCTTAATATTAATCAGCTGTTGTACAGGCCATGCTCAGAAATAAAGCAGATTTTGGTATCCTCAAAAAAAATGTAAAATGAAATGTAAACATTTTCTTTTCTCCTTATTAGTACATTATTACATTATGCATTCATAAGCACTGAATAAGATACATATGACAAATGTTTCAAATGCATCACAATACTGCACACTTGTTTTTGCAATATATTTGTTCGTAAATGCAATTATATACTTAGACTACAAAAGAAGTATGTAACAAAGAACTTAAAAATAAAAAACACAGGTGAAAAAATAAGCATAAGACTCTAACACTCAAGGATGAGAAAACATAGCATGATTCACTGTTTTTGCTTTCAGACAGTAGATTATTTACACAGTATATAACTATGCAACCCCCCCCACAAATTTCCAATATTCCTTTTGGAGTCTTCAAATATTTCATACAATATCTCAGCTGGCTACATGAAATGAAACAGCCATGGTACATATTAATGATGAATACAATACATTTTACAAGAACATTGTTTGTGCCCTTTCTTTATACAACTATTTAAGCTAAATTATCATAGTTTATGCATATAACACACTACAAAGTTGATGATTCCTATACAAAACATACCTTGACCACTGGTTCCTCTCAAATACTCTGTTTCTGCAATCAGCAATTTCGCAAAACACAGACAAAAAGAGTTCACAGTTAACGACTATATTTGGATTTAAATGTAAAATAATACATTTATTTTAATAATTTATACATTATAAATATGTTGTTTTAAGCTACATACATTAAGCCCTTGTTACCCAGTTCTTCAATGATCAACAACCCCAACTGATTACCACAAAACAACTGTTATCTGAATTGTTGTGGTGAGTTATGGTGCTTTTCGCTACTAGAAGCAAAAGCTGCTGAAGTTTTTAAAAAACCTCAGTGTTCCTGCTGGATTAACAGTTGTTCACAGACCAAAAATATCTAACTTACAGCAACCTGTGACAACTAATGGAGTGTAGGATGACCAACACAAACTGTGCAACACCAAATGAGCTTCTGTGGGTAATAGAGATATGTCTACAGGAAGTGCTAAAAAGTACAATCTAATGCTCATAACAGCTGAAATATTCAGAGGATGAAAAAAACATGCCACTGTTAATTTGTTATAATCCAGAGTAAATATTACCTTTTTGGTTTATATCATGATTTAATAATCAAAAAACTGTTTAACCATATCTAAATCTAATAGAATAATATTCATTGTAAATTATTTTATTAAAACAAAGAAAACTTTTCTAACTGAATGTTGTCGTATACATTTTTGTTCTTTCTAGGCATCTGCACTGGCCCTTATTCTGACAAGCCTCTGATTTCAGAGTGAATTTATAGTCTAACCTAGCTTAAACTACCTTAAGCACACATTCTGTATTAACACTAAGCACTTTGTGAGTATCTCTGGATAACATTATCTGCTAAATGCTGTAAATGTAAATATGCAAAAATGAAAGCTCCCCCTGGAGCTGTGTGACTGCGACACCTACCTGCTGCGCCACCGTACCGCCCGAATAAAATATTGTTAAATATATTTTGTTAATAATAAGTTTGATGAATTATTACACACACACACATATATATATATATATATATATATATATATATATATATATATATGAACTTCAGATTCAACTGACTATTGAAGTAGTCAGAATTAATCAAAAAGCTAATCCACTAACTATACCACTTTTACTATATAAAGGCTGATGTGACATTCACTGTGCTACATATTTTGAAATGACACTGTAAATGCTTTACTATTACAATAATAGTACTATGTGCATATTCTCCAAACTCCACAAACTGTTTTATAGTCACAACTTTAGCTTTTAGGAGTGTCTCATAGCTGAGCATGAATTTTGATAAGTCATATTTATTTATACTATAGTAATATTAACCAACCCTGCTTCCTATCATACACGCTTTACACTAAATGTTATTATTTAATATAGAGACTTTCATCAAATGTTCAATTCTCATTATGCCATGTTCACTGGACAACAAGCATATTTAACACAAGCTTTAAATTAAACAGATTCTCATCAATTTTTCAGAGACTACAAACGATATTTTTCTCCACTGTCACACTAGCACTACTAAGTTCCTGCACGTACTAAACTTCAATATCAGTTAATTACCAGCATCCACCAAAAAAGTATCTCTACGGCGATCTTTTAAGGTGGACCAGAGAGTCTTAATAATAACTTTGTGGGTAAGACCTTAGCTTTAGCCTTATGCACAACGATAGTCAAACAATATGTATATGTAAAATGACACATACGTGAAACGCACGTCAGCATTCTGTTTACTAGATAGCGAGCAAACGACCTAACTCCTAACGTGCATGTGACAAACATAATTTCATCTTCAAACACAAACGTAAACCTATACCTTAGTAGAACGCCCATTTCAACGGGTAATAACGTAACTACACATACACACACCTAAATAACTGCTAATACACAATTTCTAAAGTCTACTTTTAACATTTATGCAAATAGTAGGCGAGCTAACCACTAACAGCCACTGTACCATTACATGATGCTACATTTCTACTACCTAACAAACCCTACCTTAAATATCACCAAATTTGCAAGTATACAAAATAATTATTTCAACTAGTAATATTTTTAAATACATTGTTTCAAAACCAGTAACACACTTAGCACAACTGTGCCTTCAGAAACTAAATGAGTATCTTACCACAACAAAGTCAACACAGAAATGAGCTCCTGCCGATTCCTGAGAGAATTACACAGCCAAACATTTCAACATAAGAGTCCCAAAAACTGCTCGCAACTCAAGTCTACGTATGAACTAAATATTTTGCTTTTTAAATACAAATTACACATTAATTAAATTATCTTAATCTACTTTGTTACACCAGTTGCAAAAAATATATATTAAATATATATTAATCTTTTATGATCCATTTCACATTTTCTTACTAAATTGCAAGTTCATTACACTTTTTCCTATTTCTCAGCTTACAAAGTCAAATAAACCAAACTTAAGTGCTTCTATTCAACTGACATATAGTGCTAAATTGAATTTTACCAATATTGTCTGTGTTATTCAATCCATGGATATTTAAACGTTTGTCCAGGGGTCTATTTTCACCATGAAAATTTCAGTTGGTACCTCTTACTAATTTGAAGTTATTTAAGCTGGACTCATGTCCTCTCTGAATGTCCTTTCAGACCTAAATTTTTACTGCAAAAAATAGTGTATTTATCTTGTCTACACGTAATGCCAACATATTAGTGTTCAATTCTGATGTTTACGAATGTTTCTAATTCGGTACAGTATCCCTTTAAATGCCAAATGGGTGGAGAAGCAGGCCCTTCACCCTGATTGGCTGTAGAGCAAGACCCAATAGCACACTGCTCCAGTCCCGATCCAACTTTCCTCCGGCACATCCTCATAACTGTCATAATCCTCATCTCTTTAGATGACTTGGCCCGACTCCACTACGGGTCCAAGTCATAATACTTACTGAGGCACTGATCCTTAGTGATGGGCGCATGAAGCCACACTGGACTTTTATGAGTTTTTCCTGATTGTTCTGAATGCACTGGAGCCTGGAGTATTGAAATTTGACATCAGAAAGTGACATCTGGTGGCCAGGAAAAACGATTGCACCCTGCAGATCAACACTGAGAAGCATGTTAACGCTGTGTAGTCTTCAAGTCCTATGGCATTTAAAGGGATTCTGTACCCAGTAAGAAACAAGTGTGTACGTTTTAAACAAACACCATAACCAAACTTTTCTTGCTGTAAGATCAGACCTCCGTGAAGCTTGCCCCTCATATGATTAGAAACGGAATAAAAACGTGTCCTTTCGTTAGTGCTGCGTTTGTGCTCGTTTGTGCTGGTACCGTTTTTGAAGAATTAGACATTATATCTTATCACCTGTTACGTAACGCAGCCCCTCATTAGTGGCCAAATCGCGCCAAAGTGGTCTCATTCGTTCGTGCCTCGTTTGTGCTGGTTTGTGCCGTTAAAAGGTACGCTAGAACCATTTCCTTCTTGAGTTATTCAGCCGTAAGTTTCCAACGACGTCACTCAGCCCCTCATCAACATCCAAATCGCTCCAAATTAGTCTCATACGTTAGTTCCTCGTTTGTGCCGATAAAAGTAACGTTCGTGCCATTTTCATTCTTGAGTTATTTAGCTATAAAGTTTCAACGAGTGACGTCACTCAAACCCTCATCAACGTCCAAATCGCTTCAATGTGGTCTCATTCGTTAGTGCTGCATTGGTGCTGGTTAGTGCCGTTAAAATAAATATTTGTGCTCTTTTACTTCTTGCGTTTTAGGCTACGAAATATTTATTTAAACCGGTGATATCACTCAGCCCCTCATCAACGTCCAATTCGCAGGTCTCATTCGTTAGTGCTGCGTTTGTGTTGGTTTGTGCCGTTAAAATGAACGTTCGTGCCAATTTAATTCGTGAGTTATTCAGCCATAAAGTTTGAATGTTTTTAAATGTCTAATTCTTCAAAAACGGTACCAACACAAACGAAGATTTTTGCGGCACTAACGAAAGGACACGTTTTTATTCCGTTTCTCATCATATGAGGGGCCAGCTTCACGGAGGTAGAGGAGGCATGTCTTAAGCTTAACGCAGGTTAACCTTATTAAGGAATGGTATAATCCACCGTAGGGATATTAGCAATCACATTTAAACATTCTTCCACGCATGAATATTGTAAAATTTAACATTATAGGTAAGAATCATATATATAAAGTTTCAAGCCCCTCAAAGTTTTTATTTGTACCCTCTTTCCCAAACATCGGAGTCTTAATTACGGGGCTCATACCATCCCCGACCACCCCCCTCCCCTGTTATATAAACCCTGCTCAATTCCACAGATGCACCCAACTCAGGTTATTAATGCTTATAGTCGACGTGATGGCAACACCTCCAAAACGCCAAAGAGAAGACCTCGAAACGGTTTGCGGATACGTACACACCGTATCCAAAATTCGATTCTCGGTGAATAATACACAACTGTTCAACGCTGTTCTTCAAACAGACCGTGAAGAATTTCATGATGCAGTAGTTTTTAGTCCGGCCAAGAGGCAAGCATTCCTCCAAGCAGCCCAAAATGGGACAGCGTTATCTTTGAAAAATGTTAAAAAGGCTTTAAGTAAGTAACTTACTCTATTAACACTAAGAGCTCGAAAGGGACGATTTTTTTCGTAAGACAAATATCCACCGCATGCATGTTGTGAAATAGTTAAAGCATGGTTTGTTTTTTGTTAGAAGCAAAACTAAGTGGGGGGTGGGGAGGAGTTGCATTCTGTGCTTCAGGGTTTAATATGCAGAACTAGGATAAGGCGTTTGCACAATACTAGTAGTTTTTAGACTTCTCTTATTGCACTGTAAGCCCGGATTTTATATCTACTTAAAAAAATTATGTACATTGAACTTAACAGTTTAAGTTTTATTGCATTACTATCAAATGTAAGTACATTATACTCATATTAGTACACATTTAAATATATTAACAGTTTTAAGTTTAATGAACTTAAATTTGTACGTTTATAAATGATTAACTTAAAAGCTTAAATTAAGGTAATTTAACAGAAAACTGGGGACTTTTTACGTGTAACCCCGCCATTTTATTTTTTCAGCTTGCTTTTGGCGCGTCAGGCCAGAGACGTTATCAGGCAAGTTGGAGTTTTGGTGCATTTCAACCAGTGTGACCGGCGTATTACGCAGTCCTGCATATAATTTGGAAGACTAGGCTGTTTGCGAGCAGAGATGATTTTGTTTTAATGTCAAGCTTTTACTTGTTGACGGACGTGTTGTTTTTCAACTGTTGAAGGCTTTTGCAAGAAGTGTGGCGGAGTGATTTTTAACCGACGTTTAACCGACTTTGTAAAGTGGAATCTTTGTTTAACAAAGTCGACGAATATTTTTCACCAGAACGCGCTGTTTTTTGAGCGGCATTTTTTGTTTATACCAGTTTAACAGGCGGTTTCTGCTACAGTTCTTCTGCCAACTCGACCAGCGATTAATTTCGGATTAATCTCTTGTTAGGAAAAAAGATTAATCTCTTGTTAGGAAAGAAATGGATGTAACTTTTGCTCTTCGGAGAAAAGAAATGATCAGAGACAAGCCTGCCATTAGCCAAGTGGTACATCGCTGGCCAGCACTTTTCACAGAAAGCCAGGTTTGTATGACTGTTTTAAGTATTATATTGTCAATACAAAGGATGGTAGTCTTTTGTATTCTAAATATATATTGAATCATTTTTTTTGTAGTAGATGTTCAGTTGTGCTTACATTTGTCATGGCTTTGTGTTGGTTAAAGTTGTGTGACACATCACTTAATGGGTCATATATTGGGCACATTTAACCACAGGTATATGCATGGTTTGCTTTGCTTTATTTTTTAGGTATATTGCGAGTTCACCAGAGTGGTAGGAAAAAATCTCAAAGAACAGTTCTTTGATGCCCTTGACGAGTTCTCTCCAAGGCTGATGGACCTCTTCAGAAAGAAGAAAGGACTTGCTGGTCAGCTTTTGGCTGACCTTTTACGACAGACAAAGGTGAGTTGTCAAGTCTATCCTTCTATCCATTTAATCTTCATTCATTCATTCATTATTTGTAACCCTTATCCAGTTCAGGGTCACGGTGGGTCATATAGCCACTCTCCAATTCCCCATTGGTTAATTATATCAACCATTACCATCTCCAAGCCCTAAACCTTGTAGAGCAGATTGAGGAACACTTCTTAACACAAACAAAGTTGGCTATCACCTATGACAGTGACCTTCGTATTGCTGAAATTCTTCAGGTCCCCTCAGAGTGAATATTCAGTTTCTTAAAATCTGCATGCGGATATGTGGAGGTAATTTGCATCTTAAACTGTGACTGTCTTCAGTGTCACCGAGAACAGCCTAAGTTTGCATGTTATTTGGCCTTAGTTTATTACTTAATTTATTGTTTTAGATGTTTAATGTACTACATTGTTTGATTCATCCTGTGTTCCCTTTGCAAAATGGCACTGATTTTATTTTTCATATCTTTGTGAAACTTATTAAACTTTCTCTCTGGACCTTTTGTTTACTAGAGCTTCCTGACTGTGAGGTAAAATAAACTTTTACCAAAAACAAACCTATTGTAGTCATTATAAAACAGTTTTATTTAAGTGTTTTTGCACAACATAGTACAACATCTACACTCCAAACTTATTTGCTTTATTACAAACTTTACATAAGTTAATTAAATCTTTCACAACTCTCCTGCAACTTAAAATCACATTCCAACTTCATCAAAATATTTCACATTTACTAAACTATAAAATTAAAACTCTTTGAACATTTTCACAAATAATAGTCTGCTTTATTCAATCCATGGCTTTCATTCATTTTCTACCTACAATTGCACATCCAATTCTGAAGTCTTCCTTCTCAGATACTAAAAACAAGGCATTATCAGAATTGTTTAACAGAAAAATACTTCCAATTTTAATGCAAACTAGTAATACATTTCTGAAGTGATCAAAAGCTAATTAAAACTACAACTAGAAATATCTAGTTTCTTAATGTTGGTCACTAAACTGAAGTGTTCACATGTCCCAAAGTGGGTGTGAGGCTTTAAAAAAAACTCTCCAGTGGTCTATTTTCACCATGAAAAATTCAGTTGGCACCTCTTACTAATTTGAAGTTATCTAAGCTGGACTCATGTTTTCTCTGAGTGTCCTTTTAGACCCAAAATTTTACTGCAAAAATAGTGTATTTATCTTGTCTACACGTAATGCCAACATGTTAGTGTTCAATTCTGATGTTTACGCTTGTTTCTAATTCGGTACAATATCTTTTTAAATGCCAGACGGGTGGAGAGGCAGGACCCGCCTCTGATCGAGCTATCTTCGCACGTAAGTGTTTCACAATTCACGCTTCTCATTGGCCTGTTTCAATTTCTGCTGCAATGATTGGCCAGGAGACGCAAAGTGCGTCATTGAAAGAGTGGGATGTGCTATCGCCGATGGCTGTCTGACAATGGCTCCACATTGAAACTGTGGGAGGTGCTAACGACTGATTGGCCGATGGCTGTGAGTGTTTCGGGGGCGGGCCTTACAATGTCTCCTCTAAAACGAGACGCTTCGTTCTCCCTTTCTCAGTTCTACAGCGAACAGATAACGATTAAAAGGTCTGTGTTGGATCTCATTCATTGCTTAGTCTTTGGTAAAACTTTTAGGATTGGGATTTGGCGTTTAAAGATTAAGGTACCAGCGTTGTTGATGCGTGTGTCGTATAAAGCGCAGCGTTCAGTAAACGGCTTTTATCTTTATAATCTGATTTTTCTCAATTAAATTACACCGATTTTGTAAAAGCTAGTAAAACAATGTGTTAGTTGTAGGGAATGTGTTCTGGTAACGTTAGTTTTTGTTGTAGGTTTGTTACGTTTGTGTTTACATGAGTAAATTATATTTCTTGGAATCTCCTTTAAACTCATATTCATCAGTATAGCGTAAGTTGTTTTTGTTGTTTAGTGATAAAATATGTAAGCATAAATGTTAGGTGTACAAAACCCATTAGATGTTTGTTGTTGTTTAGTGTTTAAAATATTCTATAACAAACAGACTAAACGTTAGGTGTGTAGTATTAAAATGGTCAGTTATATGTATTAGATGTGTAGTATTAAAATATTGTATGAATTAGGTGTACAAAACACTAACTTGCTGTATGAAAGACACCATTTCCACTAATGCCAGCTTCTTTAAACCTCTTCTCTGTATGTAATCATGTCTTTTGTGGATCTGTTTACCAAATTAATATTAGTTTAATACAATGAAATGCTCCTTTTTTTCTTTCTTTTTTTTCTGCAGCGTGCCTCTTAAATGTTTGAATTTATGTTGTCTTGTCTTTCTATTGTTATGTTTAACAAGCCATTATGGATCTATTTAAGAGGGAGCCATTTACCACCATAACACCTCAGCCCCCTGACCCTCTACTGTTTTGTCATTTCATTCCTAGTGAGTTTCATTTTTTTTTTTCTGTGTGAATGTGTGTTCATGGTGGAGTGATTTTTACATATGTGTTCTTTGCCCTTCTGCCAATGCCGAGAACTTCCAGGTATACCTCCTGGAAGGGCTGGTGAGGTGGAACGAGGACCCCGCTGCATCAGCTGTGAACCAGACGGAGCAGGTGCTGCAGCTATACCAGCCAAATGCAGCACGTCCTCAACCAGCTCAGTGAAGAGATGCTGGGCTGTAAAGTGGTTGAGGATTACACCAAGCCTAGAGAGTACACGGGTAACGTTTTTGAATGCGAATCATTGTGCTGTAACCATATAGCCAATCTATATTCACGCAGCACAAATAGCCACTGTTATTAAACTGCTGTGATTATTTGTGTTTCAAGTGAGCTTGATGTCGCTTACCTCTTCCAGCAGTGCAAAGAGCTGAGGGACGCCATCGGCTGGAACCCGGATGCCCCCGATGGCACTCCTGATGTCCTGTCCGAATGGGAGTCACGAAGGATTCGGTGAAGCTGAGTCCTTTGTCAGAGTGGACCATGACCCCACCGTTGACCCTCTGTCATTAGATGATTCCACCCAGAAGGTGGCTGAGGCTGCAACATCTCCCGCAGAGTCTGAAAACGCTTCCGCAGACCCAGTCCTCCCCTCAAGCATCAGGAGCAGAAGGAGTAAGTGCTTTTGTTTTTTACACTATGTGAGGATTTAACCATACATGGAAATGGGGGCACAATTAACCTGAACGTCTTCGTCTTGTCAGGTTGTCAGAGGGCCAGACGGAGCGCCAGGCTACGAGTTTGTGGTGAGGCTGGCCAGGTACCTGGTGGACTTGCGCGACGAAGCCTGTCTTTCAGAAAAACAGGTTGCCGACATTGTCGCTCTCTGGAACCCTCTGCCAGATGTTGACAAGCAACATGTCACTTACCAGCCGAGGCACAGGGAGCAGCTCCTTCAGGGGCGTTTTAAGGCCAGCCATTCAAAGACCACAGTCTCCAGTGAGGTCGAGAGCTTAAATTAATTTAAGTATTTAATTTATTACATTCATTACAATTTGATGCACAATCCATTATATAAATCAGACTTGCTACTTATTTCATATTCTACACTAGAAACAATTTTTTTTTTAACTTAACCTACATATGTACTTAAATATATATAGGATGTAAACTTTTGAAAATAAATGAGCCATTTTTTTATTTATATATATAATTGTTGTGAATATTTTCACAAACTTGGAAAACAAAGTACTTTTTATAAGCTTGTAAATAAATCAGTTAAAATGTATTTCTCGTGTCGCTCAGTGTATATTATTTTACTATTGACGAAGCTCAGACTAATACTACTGAAAACATACAATGTTTATACATGCACTAAAAAGCACATGTTGGATTGTTTGCAAATTCAAAATGCCCCTGTTCTATTGGAGTCTGCCTTGGCCATTGAGAGCCTGCCCACCACATGACTACTTTTAAGAGGGCAATGGCAGAGCAGAGGGGACGTAAGGCCCGCCGGTGCCCGCCGGACCCTTTGCTTCGTTTTTTTTTTTTTTATTATTTTCCTCATGTTTTACGCCCTGGCGCGTGTCCTTGACTGGTCACAAGACCCACGGTGGTATCTTTGTGTCCCGGGGCCTCACCAGGTGGCCGCAGAGGAGATTGGGTGGGATCTTGGCTTTAGAGCAAGACCCAGTAGCACCCTGTTCCAATACGGATCCAACTTTCCTCTGGCACATCCTCATAACCATCATATCTCCTTAGATGACTTGGCCTGACTCCACTACAGGTCTGAGTCATAATACTTACTGAGGCACTGATCCTTAGTGATGGGCACATGAAGCCACATTGCAGTTTTATAAGCTTTTTTTCTGATTGTGCCAAAACAAATTAGCTATGAAAATTGACATCATAGTGTGACATCTGCTGGCCACAAAAAATGATTGCAGCCTGCATATCAACACTGCAGAGCTTGATAATGCTGTGTGGTCTTACAGTTCAACTCATGTGTTCTGATACGCAGAAATTCATGTTTTATTATTGAATTTTGTTGAATTGATAATACAATGTATAATACCTAAAGAAAATTAACATCAGTTATATATTACCAACAATTCATCTATCTGTAAATCATGAAACCATGCTTTTATATAGTGTGTGTATATATGAATATAAATGTCCTCTAAAATGTTGGAAAATATGCCACATTAGCAAGTGACCTGGAAAAAAAAAAAAAACTTGAACTAATCTATCTTTGTTAACACACTGCTATGTCAAATATTTTGAAAATGAAACTGTTTATGTCATATAAACAAATATTTGTATTTGGCATATAATAACAAGCATATAATAAATATGAAATGAGGCAATTTATCCCAAATGTAAGAGTTACCTAAAATAGTGCAGTTTTATAACAGAACTCTGTATAAAATTCTAATGTTAGGTATAATATTTTGATAGCCTGAGTATCACAAAGCTTAAATCAATTCCTTTTGCTAAATGTCCTATTCCATCTTAAATATACAAACAACTACATACATATTCACAAATAAAGGTGCAATATGACAATATCAAGTACCACTGCCAACATAAATACTATGAAGCTTGAATAAGTTTATTAGCCAGGTTTTGTTCAAATGTTCTGTTTCACTTTAAATTCACTATTTACAGACCTGACAAATGTTATCAAAAATGTCACTGTAAAAAAAAAAAAAATTAAGATATTCTGATAGCTCAAATCGTCTTTTTCTCCAATAAAATTAATAAAATGTATAATTTTGTACATAGCCATTTACTAATTATTTTCACAAGTATGTATTAGTAACCTACATTTTGATCCTATCCCTTTTTCTGTATACATGTTCACCTGTTGTGTCACTCCTCCACCCCACCTAAATTCACCATGGATGGAAGATGATGTGCTCAACAGTGCCACCATACCTACCAGATTTAAAGTAAATATACACATTTCTTTCTTTAAAACAGCTTCTTCTGACATAATTCGTGGACTCATAAGACTCTTACATTCACTTTAAACAACTCCATACATGACCCGGGTGTCTCTGATATCACACATGCTCTTTTACACAGGCACAAATTCTGTCAAAAATCATGTCTAACAATGTTCTATTACATTGAATAAGGCGTTTGATGAAAGCTTAGAGCACCCTCCGATGGCCGTTAAGTGGTATTGCATAACAATGTGCCATTCTCCCTCTTTTCATACCAGAATAAAACATGTTCTAATAAAACAAGAATTTACTGATTATTTATAATGATTATTTGTTACCAAAACGTCCTTTGCTTAACTTGCTTGACATCCTTCATCTGTTCTAATTCACTGTGTAAATAAACACATTATTCATTACTACATGTGGAGCCTCACTGGCCAAAAGTGCTTATGGTCTCTCTGTGCTGAAGTTCCTTACATCAAAATTAAGGCCCCATTGTGCAGATTCTTGCTGTAATGGACACCTCATGGACACATAACATGCAGGTAGTGAGCGATATACTTAATCAGATTCCATGTTGCTGCCAACATTTACTATACAAAATGGCTCTCGTTAGCCAATGAGCTTTCAGCAGCTCTTTGACAAAGCTTAACAAGGTCCAATCATCATGACACCTCACTGGTATGTCCCTGGGGGCACTTCCTAAGTGCATAAAAATGTTTGTAACAATAGCCACTAGGGGATGCTATATCAAAAAAAAAATATATGATATATATCAGCGAAAATTAAGCATATCTACACGCAGTTTGCTTCTTTGTATACTCTGCAGAGAGCCTAACATCTTTTAATTGCAAGTGTTGTCAAAAAATGCATCGTTTTTTCTCAATAGCCAGTTATTCAAAATTGAACTTTTGCGAACTAGTCCCTGGAATTTGGCTCTATTCCAAAACAATTGACCTTGTTGGAATCTGCAGAGTCTGTAGGTAAATAATTATCCAAAAAAGTTCAACATTTAGTCAAAGCGTTGCCACAATAAATTACTTATTCGAAGCGTGCTGGGCTTTATAAATTCTTTCAGCTATAACTTAAACAAATTAAGCCCAACCGAGACCAAACTTGACATGCGTATGTAGGGCCTTACACTGAAGCAGTGTGTATAATATGACAAATCCACCTAAAGGGGGCGCTACAATTAGACAATAACTGGTTATATGCAGTTTTTTATATTCATGCTGGATTTCGGTTATTGGGAGGGGCCTATAAGCCACATGGTGATCAAAGTTGTACATTTTATTAATAATTATTAAAGTCCAGGTCCTTAGGATTCCTCTGATACCACATATGTCCATATGTCCACATATGGCGATTAAAAAGTCTATATGTGAATGACTTTCAGCAGCCCTTGAGCACAATAGTAAATACTTTCACCAGCAGGAGGCACTCTAAGACCATATTGCTTTTTCATCTACATTAATGAGATCCTATTCGTCTGCACAAGTGAAAAGTCATAACATATGAACATAAATATTTATCATAATCGAAAACAGCGCTCATCAGTCATACCATGTCCTTTGCTATACATTACAACAACATATATTACAATACCTTACACCCAATTTTCACTTGTTTGGCCAAACAGGCCCATGCTTCCTAAGGCCTCATTGTTGGCTCATAGTGCCATTTTTGCCATTGGGCCCATTCGTGTTAGGACCATGCCATTGCCGCTTGCGGCTATATTTAGGGGTTCGAGCACGAAGTGCTTGAAACCCTATTGTGTTTGTTCTGATTTTAATTTGTTATTAGGGGTTCGAGCACGAAGTGCTTGAAACCCTATTATAATTGTTAGGATTTTTATTTTTATTATTATGGTCCTAACACGTAGTGTAGGACCATATTGTAATTGCTCAGATTTTTCTTCTTATTATTATTATGGTCCTAACACGTAGTGTAGGACCATATTGTAATTGCTCAGATTTTTCTTCTTATTAGGGGTTCGAGCACGAAGTGCTTGAAACCCTATTGTGTTTGTTCTGATTTTAATTTGTTATTATGGTCCTAACACGTAGTGTAGGACCATATTGTAATTGTTAGGATTT
Organism: Hoplias malabaricus; assembly: GCF_029633855.1. Classification (NCBI taxonomy): domain Eukaryota; kingdom Metazoa; phylum Chordata; class Actinopteri; order Characiformes; family Erythrinidae; genus Hoplias; species Hoplias malabaricus. The sequence continues at coordinate 30,514,054 of NC_089819.1, forward strand.
TTCTTATTATTATTATTATTATTAGGGGTCCAAGCACTGCAAGTGCTGGAGCCCTATTGTTTTTGCTCTGTTTCCTCTTCTTCTTCTTCTTCTTCTTTTTCTCCGATGAAACGCGATGGGCAGCCCAAACCGTAGGTCCTACAGACTTGTCATTTGGTCAACTGGTAGTAAACCCTCCCGCTACTCAGGCGCAAAGAATCAGCCCGATCAGCCTGATGGTGGCGCTATAGCGACGCGGAACGCGTCGCTCCCTATATCTCCTGCCCCGTGTAGCGTAGAGACGAAATTCTTTTTTTCCCTGATTCCTCAGGTCAGACCCTACAAAAAAGCCTCAAGAACCCATAAGCTCCGCCTACTTAGATTTTGAGCTAATTTGCATAATATGCAAAATTGCACACATTTTTGAGCGCGAACTAGTCTCTGGAAATGTACCCAATATGGACATATGTGGTATCAGCAGAATCCTAAGAACCTGAACTTTAATAATTATTCAAAAAAAGTTGGAATTTCATCACTGGTCGGCTTCCAGACTCCGCCCAAATACAGGGGTGGAGCTCGAGTTCCAAAAATCACACAAATACAGCTATAACTCACAAACGCTTTCTCCGAATGTTACGATACTTCACATGCTTGATCCCTATAAGGGATGGAAGCCATAAGTACTTGGCTGTGCAACTGCAAGCCTAGGGGGCGCTGTAAAAGCAAAAAAATTGTTACGCTTCACAGGATTGTCCGATTGACATGCCGATTGGTATGCGTGTAGTGGGTGATGAGCTGACTTAGATTCTATGACGATGATGTCATATTCGAAAAAACATGGCCGCCATCGACCAATCAAATTTCAGCAGCTGTTTCATGACCTTAACAAGGTCCTATCATCATGACACTTGCATGGTATGTCCATGGCAGCACTTCCTAAGCACATAAAAATTTTCATTACGATAGCCACTAGGGGGCGCATTTCAAATTTTCTACATGAAAATATGGAATATCTCAGCGAAATATAAACATATTGACAAGCAGTTTGCTTTATTGCATACTCTGCATAGTGTCTTACAACTTTGCAATTCCAACTATTGTCAAAAAATGCATAGTTTATCCACAATAGTCAGGTATGTGAAAATGGAGCTTTTCGTACTCCTCCCTGGAAATTTGTCTTATCAATAAACAACTGGTATTTTTGCAATCTGTATAGACTGTAGGTCAATAATTATTCACAAAAGTCTGAACTTTTGACATGCTGTTGCGGCAGTAATTTAACAAATGTGCATGGGCGGGGCTCCATGCACTCTTTGAGCTATAACTACAACAAACTTCACCCAAATCAAACACAACTTGGTGCACATATGTAAGTCATTACTCTGAAGCAGTCTACTAAATATGCCCGCATTGCACAGAAAGGGGGCGCTACAATTAGACAACAACTGGTTGCATAGGTTCATAATTGATTACACTGCCACCTAGAGATGCAGTACCAGCAAGATGAGACAGTTATATTCTGATGACCATGGGAAAGGAGCTTGTGCATTTTCATATCATTTGGCTAAAGCATTTTTCAGTTTCAGCTGTTAGTTATGTGAAGTTTTGAATACAGGCTGTACTGCTCTTTTTAAGCAGATCCTGCTATCACACAGTAATGAAAGTTCCACATTTTGTTGATAATTATTAAAGTTCAGGTTCTTATGAATCTCATGATAACACATATGTCCATATTGGCTTTTGATCCAAGCACTAGTTCATGCTCAAATACATGTCTGTTCCCACTCACCTGCCTGGAGTCTTCTCTTTTTTGCTGAATCCCCCCTCAGCCCCTCCTTCTCCTTCTCACACACAGACTGTCACCTCTCCCCCTCCCCTCCCCCCTGCCAGTCAGAGAGGGCCAGAGGACACAGACAATTGAAAGCAGTTTTAAACAAATCAACAGTAACATAATGACCACCTCCTTATTTTAGTTTCAGTATCCATGTTTTCAGCTCCACTGTCCAAAGTAGCACTTTGTAGATCTAACATTACAGGGAGGGGTGCACCTCTTGCTCTGCATACTTTCATTGCTCCCTTTCACATGTTCTTCAATGGTCAGGACACCTACAAAGCAGATATGCTGCAAATGTATGACCTACTGTCTCTGCCTTTTTTATCTATAATGTGGACCAACAGAGTATGTGTGTGTAACTGTGTAGGCAGTGAGTGGAAACCGGTTTTAAAATTATCCAGCAGCACTGTTCTGTCTGATCCACTCATAAGAGCACAATAAACACTGACATAGCATCACAATGTCAAAATACAATGCTGAGAATGTATGAGCAACTGTGTCTGAATTTATAAGTTTGACCAATAAAATATATGTATCTCAGTGTGGACAGTGAGTTGACACAGGTGTTAAAATCTCTAGCAGCACTGCTGTGTCTTATCCACTCATAAGAGCACTACACACACTGACCTATCACCACAATGTCAGTGTCACTGCAGTGCTGAGAATTGTCCACCACCCACATTAAATATATTTTGTAGATGTCCTGAACATTGGGTCAGAATCCAAGGTGAAATTCCAGAGTCAGTTCTGTGCTCTGTGCTGTCTCTGTAACCCAAGCCCCATGTTCACCTGCCTGCAGACCAGAAATTCACCCACTCATCTACTACCCCTTCTTCTTACAATCCAGAGCACCAAGGATCACATTTTAAAGCACTACAAAATCTATATTCAAGTGTGGCTCCTGTATCAGGAACTGTCATATGCTACGCTCCTGCTCTGCAAAGACTGCTCGCTTTCACCCTGCTCTTCAGTGGTCTGGACACCCATACCTCCATACAGCAGGTATGACTCAGGTGTTGGCATTTTAAATCCCTCAGCAACACTGCTGGACAGAGAATAGTCCACAACCAAACATTGCCAGCAGAGAGTGTCTTCTGTCAACTGATGACTGACTCGAGTACAAGCTACTCCACATCATATCTGCTGTTTGGGGGTCCTGAACATTAGGGTGAGAAACCAGAGTGCAACTCCAGAGTGACTTCTGTGCTCTATGCTTTCTCTGTCATCCGTTACTCCTCCATCTCATGCTACACCTCCAAAGAGATGCCAGAACAGCATGGAACACCTTATAAACACTACACAAACTTCCCCAAAAGCCCCTATTATCTCAGGACAGCTCTTATGCATAGAACACCTTACAAACACTACACAAACTGCCCCAAAAGCCCCTACTATCTCAGGACAGCTCATATGCATAGAACACGTTACAAACACTACACAAACTTCCCCAAAAGCCCCTACTATCTCAGGACAGCTCATATGCATAGAACACGTTACAAACACTACACAAACTTCCCCAAAGGCCCCTACTATCTCAGGACAGCTCATATGCATAGAACACCTTACAAACACTACACAAACTTCCCCAAAAGCCCCTACTATCTCAGGACAGCTCATATGCATAGAACACGTTACAAACACTACACAAACTTCCCCAAAAGCCCCTACTATCTCAGGACAGCTCATATGCATAGAACACGTTACAAACACTACACAAACTTCCCCAAAAGCCCCTACTATCTCAGGACAGCTCATATGCATAGAACACCTTACAAACACTACACAAACTTCCCCAAAAGCCCCTACTATCTCAGGACAGCTCATATGCATAGAACACCTTACAAACACTACACAAACTTCCCCAAAAGCCCCTACTATCTCAGGACAGCTCATATGCTAGCACATTGTTCTCCTACCAGCGAATACCAGCTTGGACCCCGGGAATTGTCGCTTGCGGCTATATTTAGGGGTTCGAGCACGAAGTGCTTGAAACCCTATTGTGTTTGTTCTGATTTTAATTTGTTATTAGGGGTTCGAGCACGAAGTGCTTGAAACCCTATTGTGTTTGTTCTGATTTTAATTTGTTATTATTAGGGGTTCGAGCACGAAGTGCTTGAAACCCTATTATAATTGTTAGGATTTTTATTATTATTATTCTTCCGGTTCTTTTTCTGCACTAAAAGTGATCGCACAGCCCAAACCGTAAGGCGTACAGACTTGAGGCTTGGCCAGTAGGTAGTAAACCCTCCCGCTACTCAGGCGCAAAAAATCAGACTGATTGGCCTCATGGGGGCGCTACAGCGAAGGACAACACCTTTTCTTACGGGGCTTCTACCACGTGAGGCGTAGAGACGAAATTTTTTTTCCCCCTGATTCCTTGAGTCCTGCCGAATCAAAAAGGTCGATACAACCACTGAGCTCCGCCCACTTAGATTTTTTGCTATTTTGCATAATTTGCAAAACCTACTTTTGCGTACTAGTCTGTGGATTTTTGTCCAATTTTCTTGAGCTTGGTGTCAAAACGTTCGCAGGAGTCTGAAGCTTAATAATCATCAAAAAAACGTTGACATTTCAATTCAATGTAGCTGCCATATGCAAATGAACCTTATCGGCTTATCACTCTTTTTACATGAACAGCTGTTACTTCTGCATACTTTACTCAAATGGGTTGCAATTTCAGATTCTGCTTAGGGACATGATTTTGAGGTAGCATGTCGTCGGTGGTGCGAAAATTCACATAGGGGGCGCTCTAAATACTAGAAATTCATATCTCAACATCCGCAGGTCCGATCGGTCCGCCGCTTGGAATACAGCTGCTTTAGGCAAGGCTCTAAGTGGAAAATAAAGGACAAGTTGATACTCGCCAAATTGTAACGTCATCGGCCAATCAGAACTCAGCAGCTCCCTGACAAGCTTGACAAAGGTCAATCATTATGATACTTGACTGGCATGTCCATGGACGCACTTCCTAAGAGCAGAAGACGTTTCGTAACGATAGCCACTAGGGGGCGCTATAACAAGAATATATGTAATATCTCAGCGAAAATTAAGCATATTGACATGCAGTTTGCTGGACTCTGTACTCTGTATATTGCCTAACAACTTTGTAATAGCAAGTATTGTCGAGAAATGTATTGTTTTTTCTCAATGGCCAGTTGTTTGAAAATTGAGGTTTTCGAACTAGTCCGTGGAATCTGAAGCTATTCCCAAACAATTGGTTTTGTTGCAATCTGTAGAGTCTGTAGGTCAACAATCTTTAAAATAAAGTATGACTTTTTAACATTGTGTTGTTACAACATGTCAATAAACTGAAGTGTGAGCTGCTTTATAGGTTCTTTCATCTATAACTCCAAGAAAAGAAGCCCAATCCAAACCAAACTTTATAGGATTATGTAAGACCATACCTTGAAGGAGCATGTCTATTATGGCCTAAATCCACCCAAAGGGGGCGCTACAATTGGACAATAACTTATTAAAAAGTTTTTTTTGTGTTATAGCGCCATCTAGGATTGCAGTGGCACCACAATTTAATTATGACATCTGCTCCTCAGGCTTATCAAGCTTGTGAAATTTTGAAATTTTTGGTGAAAGCGTTTTTGAGTTATAGGTGTATATATGTGTACATATATAGCATACATTTGACTTGTGGAATACATGCTGGATCTCTCTTTTTGGGAGGGGCCTGTAAGCTACATAGTAATAGAAGTGCAAGTTTTTTTTGATAATTATTAAAGTTCAGATCCTTAGGATTCAGCTGATACCACATATGCCCATGTAAGGTAATTATCCACATAGGAGTACACGCTCAAATATTTCTGTTTGTGAAATATTTCTGATCCAAACAGACTGCCATCTGCTGGTGAGAAATAACAGCTTTCTCATATAAGACTATACATTGTGATGTTGAACTACAGTGGATCTGAGGCAAAATGCAATGTTGAGCAAAGACCATAAGGTCCAGAAACACTTCACTTGCCAGCAAGGTACAGCAGGTATGACATGACTCAGCCAAGGAAAATGACACTCTTTGGCCAGATGGTGGCGATATAGAAAAGGGATACGCGTTTAGGTCTATATCTCCTACACCGTAAGGCCTAGAGACGAAATCTTTTTTTTCCCTGATTCCTTGGCTTAATTCAAACTAATCTGCCATTTGGACCATTTACCTCCGCCCACTTAGATTTTGAGCAAATATGCATAATTAGCTAAACTTACTTTTTTCCACAAGTCTGTGAATTTTTGTCCAATTCTCTTGAGCTTTGTGCCAAAACGTTCACAAGAGTCTGACCATGTGTAATTATAGAATGAATGTTGACATTTCGATTCAAGAAGGCTGCCATGTGCAAATGAACCTCTTTGGCTTATCGTATGTTTTACTTGAACGTCTGTAACTCCTCCATATTTTATTCAAATGGGTTAAAATTTCAGATTCTACTTAAGGACATGATTTTTAGGATACCATATCAGCGATGTAGGCCTATTTTTTCCAAACAGGCCTATTCTGCGAGAACCCCGTTAATTGTCGCTTGCGGCTATATTTATTATTATTATTATTATTCTTTTTCTTTTTCTGCCATAAAACGAATCGCACAGCCCAAACCGTAAGGCCTAGACACTTGAGACTTGGTCAATAGGTAGTAGTCGGTCTCGCTACTCAGGCGCAAAATATCAGCCCAATTGGCCTCAAGGGGGCGCTACAGCGAAGGAAAACGCTTTCATTAAAAGATTTTCCACCCCGTGTGGCGTAGAGACGAAATCTTTTTTTTCCCTGATTCCTTGGGTCCTGCCGAATCAAAAAGGTACATACAACCACTAAGCTCCGCCTACTTAGATTTTTTGCTATTTTGCATAATTTGCAAAACCTACTTTTGTGTACTCCTCCGTGGATTTTTGTCCAATTTTCTTGAGCTTGGTGTCAAAATGTTCGCAGGAGCCTGTAGTTTAATAATTATCAAAAAAACGTTGAAATTTCGATTCAAGATGGCCGCCATATGCAAATGAACCTCTTCGGCTTATTTTATGTTTTACTTAAAAATCTATAACAAACTCATGGTTTACTCAAATGTGTTTACATTTCATATTCTACTTTCAGACATGATTCTGAGGTAGCTTGTCAAAGGAGAAGCCAATATTCATATAGGGGGCGCTGTAAATGCTTCAAGTTTATATCTCAGCATCCGTAAGGCGGATCGGACCGCCGCTTGGCATGCTGCTTCTATGGGCAAGGCTGTAGAGGGAAAATTAAGGACAACTCGATTCGAGCAAAATTGTGATTGTCATCGACCAATCAGCTGTCATCAGCTGTTTGACAACCTTAACAAGGTCCAATCATCATGGGATTTGACTGGTATGTCCCTGGGAGGCCTCCCTAAGAGCAGAAAAATTGTCATAACGATAGCCACTAGGGGGCGCTATATCAAGAAAATATTATATATCTCTGTGAAAATTAAGCATATTGACACGCAGTTTGCTTCTTTTTATACTCTGCAGAGGGCCGAACAACTTTGTAATTGCAAGTGTTGTCAAAAAATGCTTTGCTTTTTCTCAGTTTCCAAATGTTCAAAATTGAAACTTTTCGAACTAGTCCGTGGAATTTTGCGATATTCACAAACAGTTGACCTTGTTGGAATCTGCAGAGTCTGTAGGTAAATAATTATCAAAAAATGTTCAACATTTGGACAAACTTTTGTTGTAATAAAACAATTAATTGAAGTGTGGGGAGCTTTAAACATTCTTTTAGCTATAACTCAAACAAATTAAGTCCAATCAAGACCAAACGTGACAGAAGTATGTATGGTCTTGTCCTGAAGACGTATGTACAATATGATCAAAATTTACCAAAAGGGGGCGCTACAATTGGACAAAAACTGATTAAATGGGCTTTTTTATGTTATAGCGCCATCTAGGAACGCAGTGGCACCCCAACTTAATTATGACATCTGGTCCTCAGTCTGATCAAGTATGTGACGTTTTAAAATTTTTGGGGAAAGCATTTTTGAGTTATAGGTGTATATTAGTGTACACATATAGCTTATATTTGACTTGAGGAATACATGCTAGATCTGTGTTATTGGGAGTGGCCTGTAAGCTACATAGTAATAAAAGTGCAACAATTTTTTGTTAAAGTTCAGATCCTTAGGATTCAGCTGATACCGTACATGCCCATGTTAGGTAAATATCCACATAGGAGTACATGCTTAAATCTTTCTGTATGTGCTTTCATGGCTGATCTAAAAATATGGGAAAGTAGTCATTTCTCACCAGCAGATGGCAGTCTAAGACTATACATTGTGCTGTTGAACTACAGTGGCTCTGAGACATTATGCAAAATGCAATGTGGAGCAAAGACCATAAGGCCCAGAAACACCTCCCTTGGCAGCAAGGTCCAGCAGGTGTAAAATGACTCAGCCAAGGAAAATGACATTCTTTGGCCAGATGGTGGCGCTATAGCAAAGGGAAAAGCATTGAGGTCTATATCTCCTACACCGTAAGGCCTAGAGATGAAATCTTTTTGTCCCTTATTCCTTGGCTTAAGACAAACTAATTTGCTGTTGGATCATAAAGCTCAGCCCACTTAGATTTTGAGCTAATTTGCATAATTTGCAAAACATACTTTTGTCAATAAGTCTATGAATTTTTCACCAAGTCCCTTGAGCTTGGTGCCAAAACGTTCACATGAGTCTGACCCTAGGTAATTATAGAATTAATTGACATTTTGATTCATGATGGCAAATGAACCTCTTCAGCTTATCACAGGTTTTACTTGAACATCTCTAACTCCATACTTTGCTCAAATGGGTTCAAATTTAAGATTCTACTTATAGAAATGCTTTTAAAGGTAGCATGGCAGCGATGTAGGCCTATTGCTTCCAAACAGGCCTGTTAAGCGAGAACCCCGTTAATTGCCGCTTGCGGCTATATTTATTATTAGGCTTCCGAGCACAACGTGCAAAGGAAGCCTATTGTTTTTGTTCTGATTTTTATTATTATTATTATTATTATTATTATTATTATTATTATTCCGAACAAAAATTCTGCCTTAAAACGGATCGCACAGCCCAAACCGTAAGGCCTACAGACTTGGTACTTGGTCAAAAGATAGTAAACCCTCCCGCTACTCAGGCGCAAAATATCAGCCTGATTGGCCTCAAGGGGGCGCTACAGCGACAGAAAACGCTTTCATTAAAGGATTTTCCACGCCGTGTGGAGTAGAGACGAAATTTTTTTTTCTTCATGATCCTTGGGTCCCGATGAATCAAAAAGGTACATAGAACCACTAAGCTCCGCCCACTTAGATTTTTTGCTAATTAGCATAATTTGCAAAATCTATTTTCGCGAACTAGTCCCTGGATTTTTGTCTGATCCCCATGACCTTGGTGTCAAAACGTTCACAGGAGTGAGCTGGTCAATAATTATTACAAACATCCTGACATTTCAAAACAAGATGGCCGACATATGCAAATGAATGTGTACCGTGAATTGCAAATTTTACTCAAACATCTGTAACTCCTTCATGCTTAACTCAAATCTGATGATCTTTCACACGTTGCTTCTAGACATGATTCTGAGGTAGCATGCATTTGCTGTTGCATGAAATATTATAGGGGGCGCTGTTATAGCTAACAATGTCTTTTGGCTAATATCTCAGGATCTACAAGGCCAATTAAGTTGACATTTGGCATGCTGGTTCTGTCAGCAAGCCTACATATGGGAAATTGAGGACGACTCAATATGGGCACGTTTAACGATGTCAACAGCCAATCAAAGTTCAGTTTTTTTTCATAATTTTTTTGACAGGCTTAACAATGCCCAATCATCATGGCATTTGCATGGTATGTTCATGGACACACTTTGTATTTGCAGAAAAATTTTCGTGTTGATAGCCACAAGGGGGCGCAATTTATTTTTTAAACATGAAATATGAAATATCTCAGTGAAAATTTAATCTATCGACATGTTAATAATTTCATAAGACACCCTACCTAGTGTCTAACAAAATTGCAATTGCAACTATTTAGAAAAAAATTATAGATTTTCTTCAATTGTCAGGTATGTGATTATGGAATTTATCGTACTAGTCCGTGAGTTTTGGTCCTATCAACACACAATTGGTCTCATTGCAAAGTGTATTGCCTGTAGGTATACAATTATTAAAAAAATGTTTAGATTTGGACACGCTGTTGCTGCAGTACATCAACAAACATGAGTGGGCGGAGCTCGATGCACTCTTTTAGCTATAACTCATTCAAACTTTACCCAAATCAAACCAAAATGGGTACGCATGTGCAAGGTATTACTCTGAAGAAGTGTATCAATTATGATCAAAATGCACGTACAGGGGGCGCTACAATTGGAAAAAATGCTTAAAAATATGTTTTTAATTTGTTATAGCGCCACCTAAGGATGCAGTACCAACAAAACGTATTGATCTGTTCTGAAGCACATATGAAAGAAGCTTGTGTTTTTTCATAACATTTGGCAAAAGCATTTTTGACTTACAGCTGTTTATGTGTCATGTTTAGAATGCAAGTTACACACCAGTGCTAAGCAGAGCCTGGATGCCACGCAGTAAAGAAATTTCAACTTTTTTTTGATAATTATTAAACTTCAGGTTCTTGTGATTCTGCTGATACCACATATGTCCATATTAAGTCATTAAGCACAGACTAGTTCGCAGTCAAACATATGTGAGTTATTCTCAGCAATGTATTCAAAGGCATTATTGAAGAGTCACCCTTCCCCCTTCCATCCTATTCCTTCTGACATGCTCTCTGCCTCTTATCTCTCTCTCTCTTTCTCTCTCTCTCTCTCTCTCTCTCTCTCTCTCTCTCTCAGATTCAAATAGCTTTACTAAGAGACAACAGTAGTAAATAATGAAAATAATAATTAAAATAAATATTTTTCCAACATTTCCAAATTGATATAACATATGAATATATATATATATATATATATATATATATATATATATATATATATACACATACACACAAGCTGTGTATGTGTACCTGTATAGCATATACATACATACTTATTGGGCATATGTTGTAAGTAGTGATGCATGGTGTATACTGAAGTCGGTGCTACCAACTGTCTCTCAGGCAGTGACAGACTGATACACACTGTGCAGTGAAGAGGGCTGAGAGCCCATCATCCAAGGATTATCTTGTCTTATCTTATTTTTAACAAAATGTAATGATTTGTTTTGGCGCACATATGAAAGAAGCTTGTGACGTTTCATAACATTTGACAAAAGCATTTTTGAGTTACTGCTGTTCATGTATGATATTTTTAAGGCAAGTCACAGAACTCTTTTAGTAGCATCTGGATGCCATGCAGTAATGGAATTCCACATTTTTGTTAATAATCCTTAAGGTTCAGGTTCTTGTGATTCTGCTGATACCAAATATGTGCATATCAGGTCATAATTCAGATTGTAGTTCATGTTCAAATGTATGTGGGTAAAGCTCCAACAGCACTGCTTGGTTTGATCCACAAGGTCCAGTACAACACACCACCACCAGATGGCAGTGTTGCACTGTGAATAATCCACCACCCATCTCATAATGCTTAGCAATAGTGCTTGAGCCTCACAGACAGATCAAAATCAGAAATTTTGGATGTCTTAAGTCAGCAGAGAGTATGCAATGTTGTGTATGATCTCAAAGTGGCAAACGTAAGCAAATTTATTGCCTACAAAGCGAGGAAGCTGTAAATCGCCGCTTGCGGCTATATTTATTAGGGGTTCGAGCACGAAGTGCTTGAAACCCTATTGTGTTTGTTCTGATTTTAATTTGTTATTATTATTATTCTTTTTCTTTTTCTGCCATAAAACGAATCGCACAGCCCAAACCGTAAGGCCTAGACACTTGAGACTTGGTCAATAGGTAGTAGTCGGTCTCGCTACTCAGGCGCAAAATATCAGCCCAATTGGCCTCAAGGGGGCGCTACAGCAAAGGAAAACGCTTTCATTAAAAGATTTTCCACCCCGTGTGGCGTAGAGACGAAATCTTTTTTTTCCCTGATTCCTTGGCTCCTGCCGAATCAAAAAGGTACATACAACCACTAAGCTCCGCCTACTTAGATTTTTTGCTATTTTGCATAATTTGCAAAACCTACTTTTGTGTACTCCTCCGTGGATTTTTGTCCAATTTTCTTGAGCTTGGTGTCAAAATGTTCGCAGGAGCCTGTAGTTTAATAATTATCAAAAAGACGTTGAAATTTCGATTCAAGATGGCCGCCATATGCAAATGAACCTCTTCGGCTTATTTTATGTTTTACTTAAAAATCTATAACAAACTCATGGTTTACTCAAATGTGTTTACATTTCATATTCTACTTTCAGACATGATTCTGAGGTAGCTTGTCAAAGGAGAAGCCAATATTCATATAGGGGGCGCTGTAAATGCTTCAAGTTTATATCTCAGCATCCGTAAGGCGGATCGGACCGCCGCTTGGCATGCTGCTTCTATGGGCAAGGCTGTAGAGGGAAAATTAAGGACAACTCGATTCGAGCAAAATTGTGATTGTCATCGACCAATCAGCTGTCATCAGCTGTTTGACAACCTTAACAAGGTCCAATCATCATGGGATTTGACTGGTATGTCCCTGGGAGGCCTCCCTAAGAGCAGAAAAATGGTCATAACGATAGCCACTAGGGGGCGCTATATCAAGAAAATATTATATATCTCTGTGAAAATTAAGCATATTGACACGCAGTTTGCTTCTTTTTATACTCTGCAGAGGGCCTAACAACTTTGTAATTGCAAGTGTTGTCAAAAAATGCTTTGCTTTTTCTCAGTTTCCAAATGTTCAAAATTGAAGCTTTTCGAACTAGTCCGTGGAATTTTGCGATATTCACAAACAGTTGACCTTGTTGGAATCTGCAGAGTCTGTAGGTAAATAATTATCAAAAAAAGTTCAACATTTGGACAAACTTTTGTTGTAATAAAACAATTAATTGAAGTGTGGGGAGCTTTAAACATTCTTTTAGCTATAACTCAAACAAATTAAGTCCAATCAAGACCAAACGTGACAGAAGTATGTATGGTCTTGTCCTGAAGACGTATGTACAATATGATCAAAATTTACCAAAAGGGGGCGCTACAATTGGACAAAAACTGATTAAATGGGCTTTTTTATGTTATAGCGCCATCTAGGATTGCAGTTGCACCCCAACTTAATTATGACATCTGGTCCTCAGTCTGATCAAGTATGTGACGTTTTAAAATTTTTGGGGAAAGCATTTTTGAGTTATAGGTGTATATTAGTGTACACATATAGCTTATATTTGACTTGAGGAATACATGCTAGATCTGTGTTATTGGGAGTGGCCTGTAAGCTACATAGTAATAAAAGTGCAACATTTTTTTGTTAAAGTTCAGATCCTTAGGATTCAGCTGATACCGTACATGCCCATGTTAGGTAAATATCCACATAGGAGTACATGCTTAAATCTTTCTGTATGTGCTTTCATGGCTGATCTAAAAATATGGGAAAGTAGTCATTTCTCACCAGCAGATGGCAGTCTAAGACTATACATTGTGCTGTTGAACTACAGTGGCTCTGAGACATTATGCAAAATGCAATGTGGAGCAAAGACCATAAGGCCCAGAAACACCTCCCTTGGCAGCAAGGTCCAGCAGGTGTAAAATGACTCAGCCAAGGAAAATGACATTCTTTGGCCAGATGGTGGCGCTATAGCAAAGGGAAAAGCATTGAGGTCTATATCTCCTACACCGTAAGGCCTAGAGATGAAATCTTTTTGTCCCTTATTCCTTGGCTTAAGACAAACTAATTTGCTGTTGGATCATAAAGCTCAGCCCACTTAGATTTTGAGCTAATTTGCATAATTTGCAAAACATACTTTTGTCAATAAGTCTATGAATTTTTCACCAAGTCCCTTGAGCTTGGTGCCAAAACGTTCACATGAGTCTGACCCTAGGTAATTATAGAATTAATTGACATTTTGATTCATGATGGCAAATGAACCTCTTCAGCTTATCACAGGTTTTACTTGAACATCTCTAACTCCATACTTTGCTCAAATGGGTTCAAATTTAAGATTCTACTTATAGAAATGCTTTTAAAGGTAGCATGGCAGCGATGTAGGCCTATTGCTTCCAAACAGGCCTGTTAAGCGAGAACCCCGTTAATTGCCGCTTGCGGCTATATTTATTATTAGGCTTCCGAGCACAACGTGCAAAGGAAGCCTATTGTTTTTGTTCTGATTTTTATTATTATTATTATTATTATTATTATTATTATTATTATTATTATTCCGAACAAAAATTCTGCCTTAAAACGGATCGCACAGCCCAAACCGTAAGGCCTACAGACTTGGTACTTGGTCAAAAGATAGTAAACCCTCCCGCTACTCAGGCGCAAAATATCAGCCTGATTGGCCTCAAGGGGGCGCTACAGCGACAGAAAACGCTTTCATTAAAGGATTTTCCACGCCGTGTGGAGTAGAGACGAAATTTTTTTTTCTTCATGATCCTTGGGTCCCGATGAATCAAAAAGGTACATACAACCACTAAGCTCCGCCCACTTAGATTTTTTGCTAATTAGCATAATTTGCAAAATCTATTTTCGCGAACTAGTCCCTGGATTTTTGTCTGATCCCCATGACCTTGGTGTCAAAACGTTCACAGGAGTGAGCTGGTCAATAATTATTACAAACATCCTGACATTTCAAAACAAGATGGCCGACATATGCAAATGAATGTGTACCGTGAATTGCAAATTTTACTCAAACATCTGTAACTCCTTCATGCTTAACTCAAATCTGATGATCTTTCACACGTTGCTTCTAGACATGATTCTGAGGTAGCATGCATTTGCTGTTGCATGAAATATTATAGGGGGCGCTGTTATAGCTAACAATGTCTTTTGGCTAATATCTCAGGATCTACAAGGCCAATTAAGTTGACATTTGGCATGCTGGTTCTGTCAGCAAGCCTACATATGGGAAATTGAGGACGACTCAATATGGGCACGTTTAACGATGTCAACAGCCAATCAAAGTTCAGTTTTTTTTCATAATTTTTTTGACAGGCTTAACAATGCCCAATCATCATGGCATTTGCATGGTATGTTCATGGACACACTTTGTATTTGCAGAAAAATTTTCGTGTTGATAGCCACAAGGGGGCGCAATTTATTTTTTAAACATGAAATATGAAATATCTCAGTGAAAATTTAATCTATCGACATGTTAATAATTTCATAAGACACCCTACCTAGTGTCTAACAATATTGCAATTGCAACTATTTAGAAAAAAATTATAGATTTTCTTCAATTGTCAGGTATGTGATTATGGAATTTATCGTACTAGTCCGTGAGATTTGGTCCTATCAACACACAATTGGTCTCATTGCAAAGTGTATTGCCTGTAGGTATACAATTATTAAAAAAATGTTTAGATTTGGACACGCTGTTGCTGCAGTACATCAACAAACATGAGTGGGCGGAGCTCGATGCACTCTTTTAGCTATAACTCATTCAAACTTTACCCAAATCAAACCAAAATGGGTACGCATGTGCAAGGTATTACTCTGAAGAAGTGTATCAATTATGATCAAAATGCACGTACAGGGGGCGCTACAATTGGAAAAAATGCTTAAAAATATGTTTTTAATTTGTTATAGCGCCACCTAAGGATGCAGTACCAACAAAACGTATTGATCTGTTCTGAAGCACATATGAAAGAAGCTTGTGTTTTTTCATAACATTTGGCAAAAGCATTTTTGACTTACAGCTGTTTATGTGTCATGTTTAGAATGCAAGTTACACACCAGTGCTAAGCAGAGCCTGGATGCCACGCAGTAAAGAAATTTCAACTTTTTTTTGATAATTATTAAACTTCAGGTTCTTGTGATTCTGCTGATACCACATATGTCCATATTAAGTCATTAAGCACAGACTAGTTCGCAGTCAAACATATGTGAGTTATTCTCAGCAATGTATTCAAAGGCATTATTGAAGAGTCACCCTTCCCCCTTCCATCCTATTCCTTCTGACATGCTCTCTGCCTCTTATCTCTCTCTCTCTTTCTCTCTCTCTCTCTCTCTCTCTCTCTCTCTCTCTCTCTCTCAGATTCAAATAGCTTTACTAAGAGACAACAGTAGTAAATAATGAAAATAATAATTAAAATAAATATTTTTCCAACATTTCCAAATTGATATAACATATGAATATATATATATATATATATATACACATACACACAAGCTGTGTATGTGTACCTGTATAGCATATACATACATACTTATTGGGCATATGTTGTAAGTAGTGATGCATGGTGTATACTGAAGTCGGTGCTACCAACTGTCTCTCAGGCAGTGACAGACTGATACACACTGTGCAGTGAAGAGGGCTGAGAGCCCATCATCCAAGGATTATCTTGTCTTATCTTATTTTTAACAAAATGTAATGATTTGTTTTGGCGCACATATGAAAGAAGCTTGTGATGTTTCATAACATTTGACAAAAGCATTTTTGAGTTACTGCTGTTCATGTATGATATTTTTAAGGCAAGTCACAGAACTCTTTTAGTAGCATCTGGATGCCATGCAGTAATGGAATTCCACATTTTTGTTAATAATCCTTAAGGTTCAGGTTCTTGTGATTCTGCTGATACCAAATATGTGCATATCAGGTCATAATTCAGATTGTAGTTCATGTTCAAATGTATGTGGGTAAAGCTCCAACAGCACTGCTTGGTTTGATCCACAAGGTCCAGTACAACACACCACCACCAGATGGCAGTGTTGCACTGTGAATAATCCACCACCCATCTCATAATGCTTAGCAATAGTGCTTGAGCCTCACAGACAGATCAAAATCAGAAATTTTGGATCTCTTAAGTAAGCAGAGAGTATGCAATGTTGTGTATGATCTCAAAGTGGCGAAAGTAAGCAAATTTATTGCCTAAAAAGCGAGGAAGCCGTAAATCGCCGCTTGCGGCTATATTTATTATTATTCTTTTTCTTTTTCTGCCATAAAACGAATCGCACAGCCCAAACCGTAAGGCCTAGACACTTGAGACTTGGTCAATAGGTAGTAGTCGGTCTCGCTACTCAGGCGCAAAATATCAGCCCAATTGGCCTCAAGGGGGCGCTACAGCGAAGGAAAACGCTTTCATTAAAAGATTTTCCACCCCGTGTGGCGTAGAGACGAAATCTTTTTTTTCCCTGATTCCTTGGGTCCTGCCGAATCAAAAAGGTACATACAACCACTAAGCTCCGCCTACTTAGATTTTTTGCTATTTTGCATAATTTGCAAAACCTACTTTTGTGTACTCCTCCGTGGATTTTTGTCCAATTTTCTTGAGCTTGGTGTCAAAATGTTCGCAGGAGCCTGTAGTTTAATAATTATCAAAAAAACGTTGAAATTTCGATTCAAGATGGCCGCCATATGCAAATGAACCTCTTCGGTTTATTTTATGTTTTACTTAAAAATCTATAACAAACTCATGGTTTACTCAAATGTGTTTACATTTCATATTCTACTTTCAGACATGATTCTGAGGTAGCTTGTCAAAGGAGAAGCCAATATTCATATAGGGGGCGCTGTAAATGCTTCAAGTTTATATCTCAGCATCCGTAAGGCGGATCGGACCGCCGCTTGGCATGCTGCTTCTATGGGCAAGGCTGTAGAGGGAAAATTAAGGACAACTCGATTCGAGCAAAATTGTGATTGTCATCGACCAATCAGCTGTCATCAGCTGTTTGACAACCTTAAGAAGGTCCAATCATCATGGGATTTGACTGGTATGTCCCTGGTAGGCCTCCCTAAGAGTTGAAAAATTGTCATAAAGATAGCCACTAGGGGGCGCTATGTCAAGAAAATATTATATATCTCTGTGAAAATTAAGCATATTGACACGCAGTTTGCTTCTTTTTATACTCTGCAGAGGGCCTAACAACTTTGTAATTGCAAGTGTTGTCAAAAAATGCTATGCTTTTTCTCAGCTTCCAAATGTTCAAAATTGAACCTTTTCGAACTAGTCCGTGGAATTTTGCGATATTCCCAAACAGTTGACCTTGTTGGAATCTGCAGAGTCTGTAGGTAAATAATTATCAAAAAAAGTTCAACATTTGGACAAACTTTTGTTGTAATAAAACAATTAATTGAAGCGTGTGGAGCTTTAAACATTCTTTTAGCTATAACTCAAACAAATTAAGTCTAATCAAGACCAACCATGACAGACGTATGTATGGTCCTACCCTGAAGAAGTATGTACAATATGATCAAAATTTACCAAAAGGGGGCGCTACAATTGGACAAAAACTGATTTAATTGGCTTTTTTATGTTATAGCGCCATCTAGGAATGCAGTGGCACGCCAACTTAATTATGACATCTGCTCCTCAGTCTGATCAAGCATGTGAAGTTTTAAAATTTTTGGGGAAAGTGTTTTTGAGTTATACGTGTATATTAGTGTACACATATTGCAAATATTTGACTTGTGGAATACATGCTAGATCTCTCTTATTGTGAGGGGCCTGTAAGCTACATAGTAATAAAAGTGCAACAATTTTTTCATTCATTCATTATCTGTAACCGCTTATCCAGTTCAGGGTCGCGGTGGGTCCAGAGCCTACCTGGAATCATTGGGCGCAAGGCAACAATTTTTTGATCAGTATTAAAGTTCGGATCCTTAGGATTCAGCTAATACCACATATGTCCATGTTAGGTAAATATCCACATAGGAGTACACGCTCAAATGTTTCTATATGTGCATTCATCCATCCATCCATCCATTATCTGTAACCGCTTATCCAACTTAGGGTCGCGGGGGGTCCAGAGCCTACCTGGAATCATCGGGCGCAAGGCGGGAATACACCCTGGAGGGGACGCCAGACCTTCACAGGGCAAATATGTGCATTCATGGCAGAGCTAAATATATGTGAAAGTAGTTATTTCTCACCAGAAGATGGCAGTCTAAAACTATACATTGTGCTGTTGAACTACAGTGGCTCTGAGACATTATGCAAAATGCAATGTGGAGCAAAGACCATAAGGCCCAGAAACACCTCCCTTGGCAGCAACATCCAGCAGGTGTGAAATGACTCAGCCAAGGAAAATGACACTCTTTGGCCAGATGGTGGCGCTATAGCAAAGGGAAAAGCATTGCGGTCTATATCTCCTACACCGTAAGGCCTATAGATGAAATCTTTTTTTCCCTTATTCCTTGACTTTAGACAAACTAATTTGCTATTGGATCATTTAGCTCAGCCCACTTAGATTTTGAGCTAATTTGCATAATTTGCAAAATATACTTTTGTCAATAAGTCTTTGAATTTTTGACCAATTCCCTTGAGCTTGGTGCCAAAACGTTCACGAGTCTGACCCTAGGTAATTATAGAACGAATGTTGACATTCTGATTCAAGATGGCCGCCATATGCAAATGAACCTCTTCAGCTTATCACAGGTTTTACTTGAACATCTCTAACTCCTTCATACTTTGCTCAAATGGGTTCAAATTTCAGATTCTACTTATAGAAATGCTTTTAAAGGTAGCATGTCAGCGATGTAGGCCTATTGCTTCCAAACAGGCCTGTTAAGCGAGAACCCCGTTAATTGCCGCTTGCGGCTATATTTATTATTATTATTATTCTTTTTCTTTTTCTGCCATAAAACGAATCGCACAGCCCAAACCGTAAGGCCTAGACACTTGAGACTTGGTCAATAGGTAGTAGTCGGTCTCGCTACTCAGGCGCAAAATATCAGCCCAATTGGCCTCAAGGGGGCGCTACAGCGAAGGAAAACGCTTTCATTAAAAGATTTTCCACCCCGTGTGGCGTAGAGACGAAATCTTTTTTTTCCCTGATTCCTTGGGTCCTGCCGAATCAAAAAGGTACATACAACCACTAAGCTCCGCCTACTTAGATTTTTTGCTATTTTGCATAATTTGCAAAACCTACTTTTGTGTACTCCTCCGTGGATTTTTGTCCAATTTTCTTGAGCTTGGTGTCAAAATGTTCGCAGGAGCCTGTAGTTTAATAATTATCAAAAAAACGTTGAAATTTCGATTCAAGATGGCCGCCATATGCAAATGAACCTCTTCGGCTTATTTTATGTTTTACTTAAAAATCTATAACAAACTCATGGTTTACTCAAATGTGTTTACATTTCATATTCTACTTTCAGACATGATTCTGAGGTAGCTTGTCAAAGGAGAAGCCAATATTCATATAGGGGGCGCTGTAAATGCTTCAAGTTTATATCTCAGCATCCGTAAGGCGGATCGGACCGCCGCTTGGCATGCTGCTTCTATGGGCAAGGCTGTAGAGGGAAAATTAAGGACAACTCGATTCGAGCAAAATTGTGATTGTCATCGACCAATCAGCTGTCATCAGCTGTTTGACAACCTTAACAAGGTCCAATCATCATGGGATTTGACTGGTATGTCCCTGGGAGGCCTCCCTAAGAGCAGAAAAATTGTCATAACGATAGCCACTAGGGGGCGCTATATCAAGAAAATATTATATATCTCTGTGAAAATTAAGCATATTGACACGCAGTTTGCTTCTTTTTATACTCTGCAGAGGGCCGAACAACTTTGTAATTGCAAGTGTTGTCAAAAAATGCTTTGCTTTTTCTCAGTTTCCAAATGTTCAAAATTGAAACTTTTCGAACTAGTCCGTGGAATTTTGCGATATTCACAAACAGTTGACCTTGTTGGAATCTGCAGAGTCTGTAGGTAAATAATTATCAAAAAAAGTTCAACATTTGGACAAACTTTTGTTGTAATAAAACAATTAATTGAAGTGTGGGGAGCTTTAAACATTCTTTTAGCTATAACTCAAACAAATTAAGTCCAATCAAGACCAAACGTGACAGAAGTATGTATGGTCTTGTCCTGAAGACGTATGTACAATATGATCAAAATTTACCAAAAGGGGGCGCTACAATTGGACAAAAACTGATTAAATGGGCTTTTTTATGTTATAGCGCCATCTAGGAACGCAGTGGCACCCCAACTTAATTATGACATCTGGTCCTCAGTCTGATCAAGTATGTGACGTTTTAAAATTTTTGGGGAAAGCATTTTTGAGTTATAGGTGTATATTAGTGTACACATATAGCTTATATTTGACTTGAGGAATACATGCTAGATCTGTGTTATTGGGAGTGGCCTGTAAGCTACATAGTAATAAAAGTGCAACAATTTTTTGTTAAAGTTCAGATCCTTAGGATTCAGCTGATACCGTACATGCCCATGTTAGGTAAATATCCACATAGGAGTACATGCTTAAATCTTTCTGTATGTGCTTTCATGGCTGATCTAAAAATATGGGAAAGTAGTCATTTCTCACCAGCAGATGGCAGTCTAAGACTATACATTGTGCTGTTGAACTACAGTGGCTCTGAGACATTATGCAAAATGCAATGTGGAGCAAAGACCATAAGGCCCAGAAACACCTCCCTTGGCAGCAAGGTCCAGCAGGTGTAAAATGACTCAGCCAAGGAAAATGACATTCTTTGGCCAGATGGTGGCGCTATAGCAAAGGGAAAAGCATTGAGGTCTATATCTCCTACACCGTAAGGCCTAGAGATGAAATCTTTTTGTCCCTTATTCCTTGGCTTAAGACAAACTAATTTTCTGTTGGATCATAAAGCTCAGCCCACTTAGATTTTGAGCTAATTTGCATAATTTGCAAAACATACTTTTGTCAATAAGTCTATGAATTTTTCACCAAGTCCCTTGAGCTTGGTGCCAAAACGTTCACATGAGTCTGACCCTAGGTAATTATAGAATTAATTGACATTTTGATTCATGATGGCAAATGAACCTCTTCAGCTTATCACAGGTTTTACTTGAACATCTCTAACTCCATACTTTGCTCAAATGGGTTCAAATTTAAGATTCTACTTATAGAAATGCTTTTAAAGGTAGCATGGCAGCGATGTAGGCCTATTGCTTCCAAACAGGCCTGTTAAGCGAGAACCCCGTTAATTGCCGCTTGCGGCTATATTTTGTTATTATTAGGGTCCTAGCACGTAGTGTGGGGACCCTATAGCGATTGTCGGGTTTTTTCTTCTTCTTATTATTATTATTATTATTTTTCTCGACTAAAACTCATTCTGGAGCAAAGACCGTAAGGCCCAGAGCCACCAAAATTTAAGGCAAGGTACAGCTGAGGTGCAATTAGAGAACTATGGAAAATTATACCTATTGGCCTCAAGGTGGCGCTATAGCAATACCAAACGCCTTTATGTCCATATCTCCTAAACCGTATAACGTAGAAACAAAATTCTTTTTTTCTCTGAATCCTTGCATCTTATTATATCTAAAATGTGTCAAAACTTAGCTCCGCCCACAATAAATTTGAGTTAAAATTGATAAATTGTAAAATTTACTTTTGTGAACTAGTCCCTGGATTTTAGTCCATTTCCCTAGAACTTGGTACCAAAATCTTTACAGGTGTTCGAAGGTCAGGAATTATCCAAAAAAATTTGAAATTTCGATTCAAAATGGCCGCCATATGCAAATGAACCTCTTCGGCTTTTCATATGTGTTGCTTAAAAATTCATAATAATTTCATACTTAACTCAAATGTGTTCAAATTTCATATTACACTTTCAGACATTATTCTGAGGTACCATGTCAAAGGAGAAGCCAATATTCATATAGGGGGCGCTCTAAATGCTACAAATTTATAACTCAACATACGTAAGGCAGATCGGAACCCCCTTTGGCATGCTGCTTCTATCTGCAAGGCTATAAGTGGAAATTTAAGAACAACGCGATTCGGGCAAAATTGTGATCGTCATCGGCCAATTAGATTTCAGCAGCTGTTTGACAACCTTAACAAGGTCCAATCATTATGAGAATTGACTCATATGTCCCTGGTGGCACTTCCTAAGTGCACAAAAATGTACGTAACGATAGCCACTAGGGGGCGCTATATCAAGAAAATTTGATATTTCTCAGCAAAATTTAAGCATATTGACACGCAGTCTTCTTCATTGTATACTCTGCACAGGGCCTAACATCTTTGTAATTGCAAGTGTTGTAAAAAAATGCATCGTCTTTTCTCAATAACCAGTTGTTCAAAATTGAACTTTTTTATACTAGTCCCTGGATTTTCACTCTGTTCCCAAACAATTGACCTTGTTGGAATCTGCAGAGTCTGTTGATCAATAATTATCCAAAAAAGTTCAACATTTAGTCAAACCAGTGCCACAATAAATTAATAAATTGAGCCGTGCTGCGATTTATAAATTATTTCAGCTATAGCTTAAACAAACTAAGCCCAATCAAGACCAAACCTGACATAACTATTTAGAGCCTTACTCTGAAGCATTGTGTATAATATGACTCAAATCTACCAAAAGGTGACGCTACAATTAGAGTTTATTTTGTTATATGCTGTTTCTGTGTTCATGCTGGATTTCTATTATTGGGAGGGGCCTATAAGCCACATGGTGATGAAAGTTTAACATTTTATTGATAACTATTAAAGTTCAGGTCCTTAGGAATCCGCTGATACCACATA
Source organism: Hoplias malabaricus (assembly GCF_029633855.1). Taxonomy (NCBI): domain Eukaryota; kingdom Metazoa; phylum Chordata; class Actinopteri; order Characiformes; family Erythrinidae; genus Hoplias; species Hoplias malabaricus. Next base: position 30,537,377 of record NC_089819.1, read on the forward strand.
TGTCCATGTTAGTTACATATTCATAGAGCAGTAGACGATTAAAAAGTGTGTGTGTGCATTTCTAACATGAACTCCTCTGCAGCTCCATGAGTCAAAAGTACACGCTTTCACCAGCTGATGGCACTCTAAGACCAAATATTGCTTTGTTCAACTTCATTCATGAAATCCTATTCATCTGCACAAGTGAAAGGTCATAACATATGAACATAAATATTTATCATAATTGAAACCAGCACTCACCGGTCATAACACACACATGTCACATCTCACATGTCTTTTGCTAAACATTATAATGACATCTACAACAATATCTTACACCCAAATTTCCCTTGTTTGGCCAAACAGGCCCATGCTCCCAAAGGCCTCATTGCTGGCTGAGACTTTCAAAGTGCTCTGATGTGGCTTATCCGTGCTAGGACCCGCCATTGCCGCTTGCGGCTATATTTAGGCTTCCGAGCACAACGTGCAAAGGAAGCCTATTGTTTTTGTTCTGATTTTTATTATTAGGGGTTCGAGCACGAAGTGCTTGAAACCCTATTGTGTTTGTTCTGATTTTAATTTGTTATTATTATTATTATTAGGGGTTCGAGCACGAAGTGCTTGAAACCCTATTATAATTGTTAGGATTTTTATTATTATTATTATTATTATTATTCTTCCGGTTCTTTTTCTGCCCTACAAACGATCGCACAGCCCAAACCGTAAGGCCTACAGACTTGAGGCTTGGTCAGTAGGTAGTAAACCCTCCCGCTACTCAGGCGCAAAAAATCAGAATGATTGGCCTCATGGGGGCGCTACAGCGAAGGACAACGCCTTTTCTTACAGGGCTCCTACCACGTGTGGCGTAGAGACGAAATCTTTTTTCCCCCTGATTCCTTGGGTCCTGCCGAATCAAAAAGGTCGATACAACCACTAAGCTCCGCCCACTTAGATTTTTTGCTATTTTGCATAATTTGCAAAACCTACTTTTGCGTACTAGTCCGTGGATTTTTGTCCAATTTTCTTGAGCTTGGTGTCAAAACGTTCGTAAGAGTCTGAAGCTTAATAATTATCAAAAAAACGTTGACATTTCGATTCAATGTAGCTGCCATATGCAAATGAACCTTATCGGCTTATCGCCCGTTTTACATGAACAGCTGTTACTCCTGCATACTTTACTCAAATGGGTTGCAATTTCAGACTCTGCTTAGGGACATGATTTTAAGGTAGCATGTCGTCGGTGGTGCCAAAATTCACATAGGGGGCGCTCTAAATACTAGAAATTCATATCTCAGCATCCGCAAGTCCCATCGGTCCGCCGCTTGGCATACAGCTGCTTTAGGCAAGGCTCTAAGTGGAAAATAAAGGACAAGTCGATACTCGCCAAATTGTAACGTCATCGGCCAATCAGAACTCAGCAGCTCCCTGACAAGCTTGACAAAGGTCAATCATTATGATACTTGACTGGCATGTCCATGGACGCACTTCCTAAGAGCAGAAGACGTTTCGTAACGATAGCCACTAGGGGGCGCTATAACAAGAAAATATGTAATATCTCAGCGAAAATTAAGCATATTGACATGCAGTTTGCTGGACTCTGTACTCTTTATATTGCCTAACAACTTTGTAATAGCAAGTATTGTCAAGAAATGTATTGTTTTTTCTCAATGGCCAGTTGTTTGAAAATTGAGGTTTTCGAACTAGTCCGTGGAATCTGATGCTATTCCCAAACAATTGGTCTTGTTGGAATCTGTAGAGTCTGTAGATAAATAATCTTTAAAAAAAAGTATGACTTTTTAACATTATGTTGTTAAACCATGTCAACAAACTGAAGTGTGAGCTGCTTTATAGATTCTTTCATCTATAACTCCAAGAAAAGAAGCCCAATCCAGACCAAACTTTATAGGATTATGTAACACCATACCCTGAAGGAGCATGTCTATTATGGCCTAAATCCACCCAAGGGGGGCGCTACAATTGGACAATAACTTATTAAAAAGTTTTTTTTGTGTTATAGCGCCATCTAGGATTGCAGTGGCACCACAATTTAATGATGACATCTGCTCCTCAGGCTTATCAAGCTTGTGAAATTTTGAAATTTTTGGTGAAAGCGTTTTTGAGTTATAGGTGTATATATGTGTACATATATAGCATATATTTGACTTGTGGAATACATGCTGGATCTCTCTTTTTGGGAGGGGCCTGTAAGCTACATAGTAATAGAAGTGCAAGTTTTTTTTGATAATTATTAAAGTTCAGATCCTTAGGATTCAGCTGATACCACATATGTCCATGTAAGGTAATTATCCACATAGGAGTACACGCTCAAATATTTCTGTTAGTGAAATATTTCTGATCCAAACAGACTGCCATCTGCTGGTGAGAAATAACAGCTTTCTCATATAAGACTATACATTGTGATGTTGAACTACAGTGGATCTGAGGCAAAATGCAATGTTGAGCAAAGACCATAAGGTCCAGAAACACTTCACTTGCCAGCAAGGTACAGCAGGTATGACATAACTCAGCCAAGGAAAATGACACTCTTTGGCCACATGGTGGCGATATAGAAAAGGGATACGCGTTTAGGTCTATATCTCCTACACCGTAAGGCCTAGAGACGAAATCTTTTTTTTCCCTGATTCCTTGGCTTAATTCAAACTAATCTGCCATTTGGACCATTTACCTCCGCCCACTTAGATTTTGAGCTAATATGCATAATTAGCTAAACTTACTTTTTTCCACAAGTTTGTGAATTTTTGTCCAATTCTCTTGAGCTTTGTGCCAAAACGTTCACAAGAGTCTGACCATGTCTAATTATAGAATGAATGTTGACATTTCGATTCAAGATGGCTGCCATGTGCAAATGAACCTCTTCGGCTTATCGTATGTTTTACTTGAACGTCTGTAACTCCTCCATACTTTATTCAAATGGGTTCAAATTTCAGATTTTACTTAAGGACATGATTTTAAGGGTACCATATCAGCGATGTAGGCCTATTTTTTCCAAACAGGCCTATTCTGCGAGAACCCCGTTAATTGTCGCTTGCGGCTATATTTATTATTATTTTTCTTTTTCTGCCATAAAACGAATCGCACAGCCCAAACCGTAAGGCCTAGACACTTGAGACTTGGTCAATAGGTAGTAGTCGGTCTCGCTACTCAGGCGCAAAATATCAGCCCAATTGGCCTCAAGGGGGCGCTACAGCGAAGGAAAACGCTTTCATTAAAAGATTTTCCACCCCGTGTGGCGTAGAGACGAAATCTTTTTTTTCCCTGATTCCTTGGGTCCTGCCGAATCAAAAAGGTACATACAACCACTAAGCTCCGCCTACTTAGATTTTTTGCTATTTTGCATAATTTGCAAAACCTACTTTTGTGTACTCCTCCGTGGATTTTTGTCCAATTTTCTTGAGCTAGGTGTCAAAATGTTCGCAGGAGCCTGTAGTTTAATAATTATCAAAAAAACGTTGAAATTTCGATTCAAGATGGCCGCCATATGCAAATGAACCTCTTCGGCTTATTTTATGTTTTACTTAAAAATCTATAACAAACTCATGGTTTACTCAAATGTGTTTACATTTCATATTCTACTTTCAGACATGATTCTGAGGTAGCTTGTCAAAGGAGAAGCCAATATTCATATAGGGGGCGCTGTAAATGCTTCAAGTTTATATCTCAGCATCCGTAAGGCGGATCGGACCGCCGCTTGGCATGCTGCTTCTATGGGCAAGGCTGTAGAGGGAAAATTAAGGACAACTCGATTCGAGCAAAATTGTGATTGTCATCGACCAATCAGCTGTCATCAGCTGTTTGACAACCTTAACAAGGTCCAATCATCATGGGATTTGACTGGTATGTCCCTGGGAGGCCTCCCTAAGAGCAGAAAAATTGTCATAACGATAACCACTAGGGGGCGCTATATCAAGAAAATATTATATATCTCTGTGAAAATTAAGCATATTGACACGCAGTTTGCTTCTTTTTATACTCTGCAGAGAGCCTAACAACTTTGTAATTGCAAGTGTTGTCAAAAAATGCTTTGCTTTTTCTCAGTTTCCAAATGTTCAAAATTGAAGCTTTTCGAACTAGTCCGTGGAATTTTGCGATATTCACAAACAGTTGACCTTGTTGGAATCTGCAGAGTCTGTAGGTAAATAATTATCAAAAAAAGTTCAACATTTGGACAAACTTTTGTTGTAATAAAACAATTAATTGAAGTGTGGGGAGCTTTAAACATTCTTTTAGCTATAACTCAAACAAATTAAGTCCAATCAAGACCAAACGTGACAGAAGTATGTATGGTCTTGTCCTGAAGACGTATGTACAATATGATCAAAATTTACCAAAAGGGGGCGCTACAATTGGACAAAAACTGATTAAATGGGCTTTTTTATGTTATAGCGCCATCTAGGAACGCAGTGGCACCCCAACTTAATTATGACATCTGGTCCTCAGTCTGATCAAGTATGTGACGTTTTAAAATTTTTGGGTAAAGCATTTTTGAGGTATAGGTGTATATTAGTGTACACATATAGCTTATATTTGACTTGAGGAATACATGCTAGATCTGTGTTATTGGGAGTGGCCTGTAAGCTACATAGTAATAAAAGTGCAACAATTTTTTGTTAAAGTTCAGATCCTTAGGATTCAGCTGATACCGTACATGCCCATGTTAGGTAAATATCCACATAGGAGTACATGCTTAAATCTTTCTGTATGTGCTTTCATGGCTGATCTAAAAATATGGGAAAGTAGTCATTTCTCACCAGCAGATGGCAGTCTAAGACTATACATTGTGCTGTTGAACTACAGTGGCTCTGAGACATTATGCAAAATGCAATGTGGAGCAAAGACCATAAGGCCCAGAAACACCTCCCTTGGCAGCAAGGTCCAGCAGGTGTAAAATGACTCAGCCAAGGAAAATGACATTCTTTGGCCAGATGGTGGCGCTATAGCAAAGGGAAAAGCATTGAGGTCTATATCTCCTACACCGTAAGGCCTAGAGATGAAATCTTTTTGTCCCTTATTCCTTGGCTTAAGACAAACTAATTTTCTGTTGGATCATAAAGCTCAGCCCACTTAGATTTTGAGCTAATTTGCATAATTTGCAAAACATACTTTTGTCAATAAGTCTATGAATTTTTCACCAAGTCCCTTGAGCTTGGTGCCAAAACGTTCACATGAGTCTGACCCTAGGTAATTATAGAATTAATTGACATTTTGATTCATGATGGCAAATGAACCTCTTCAGCTTATCACAGGTTTTACTTGAACATCTCTAACTCCATACTTTGCTCAAATGGGTTCAAATTTAAGATTCTACTTATAGAAATGCTTTTAAAGGTAGCATGGCAGCGATGTAGGCCTATTGCTTCCAAACAGGCCTGTTAAGCGAGAACCCCGTTAATTGCCGCTTGCGGCTATATTTATTAGGCTTCCGAGCACAACGTACAAAGGAAGCCTATTGTTTTTGTTCTGATTTTTATTATTATTATTATTATTATTATTCCGAACAAAAATTCTGCCTTAAAACGGATCGCACAGCCCAAACCGTAAGGCCTACAGACTTCATACTTGGTCAAAAGATAGTAAACCCTCCCGCTACTCAGGCGCAAAATATCAGCCTGATTGGCCTCAAGGGGGCGCTACAGCGACAGAAAACGCTTTCATTAAAGGATTTTCCACGCCGTGTGGCGTAGAGATGAAATTTTTTTTTCTACATGATCCTTGGGTCCTGATGAATCAAAAAGGTACATAGAACCACTAAGCTCCGCCTACTTAGATTTTTTGCTAATTAGCATAATTTGCAAAATCTATTTTCGCGAACTAGTCCCTGGATTTTTGTCTGATCCCCATGACCTTGGTGTCAAAACGTTCACAGGAGTGAGCTGGTCAATAATTATTACAAACATCCTGACATTTCGAAACAAGATGGCCGACATATGCAAATGAATGTGTACCGTGAATTGCAAATTTTACTCAAACACCTGTAACTCCTTCATGCTTAACTCAAATCTGATGATCTTTCACACGTTGCTTCTAGACATGATTCTGAGGTAGCATGCATTTGCTGTTGCATGAAATATTATAGGGGGCGCTGTTATAGCTAACAATGTCTTTTGGCTAATATCTCAGGATCTACAAGGCCAATTAAGTTGACATTTGGCATGCTGGTTCTGTCAGCAAGCCTACATATGGGAAATTGAGGACGACTCAATATGGGCACGTTTAACGATGTCAACAGCCAATCAAAGTTCAGTTTTTTTTCATAATTTTTTTGACAGGCTTAACAATGCCCAATCATCATGGCATTTGCATGGTATGTTCATGGACACACTTTGTATTTGCAGAAAAATTTTCGTGTTGATAGCCACAAGGGGGCGCAATTTATTTTTTAAACATGAAATATGAAATATCTCAGTGAAAATTTAATCTATCGACATGTTAATAGTTTCATAAGACACCCTACCTAGTGTCTAACAATATTGCAATTGCAACTATTTAGAAAAAAATTATAGATTTTCTTCAATTGTCAGGTATGTGATTATGGAATTTATCGTACTAGTCCGTGAGTTTTGGTCCTATCAACACACAATTGGTCTCATTGCAAAGTGTATTGCCTGTAGGTATACAATTATTAAAAAAATGTTTAGATTTGGACACGCTGTTGCTGCAGTACGTCAACAAACATGAGTGGGCGGAGCTCGATGCACTCTTTTAGCTATAACTCATTCAAACTTTACCCAAATCAAACCAAAATGGGTACACATGTGCAAGGTATTACTCTGAAGAAGTGTATCAATTATGATCAAAATGCACGTACAGGGGGCGCTACAATTGGAAAAAATGCTTAAAAATATGTTTTTAATTTGTTATAGCGCCACCTAAGGATGCAGTACCAACAAAACGTATTGATCTGTTCTGAAGCACATATGAAAGAAGCTTGTGTTTTTTCATAACATTTGGCAAAAGCATTTTTGACTTACAGCTGTTTATGTGTCATGTTTAGAATGCAAGTTACACACCAGTGCTAAGCAGAGCCTGGATGCCACGCAGTAAAGAAATTTCAACTTTTTTTTGATAATTATTAAACTTCAGGTTCTTGTGATTCTGCTGATACCACATATGTCCATATTAAGTCATTAAGCACAGACTAGTTCGCAGTCAAACATATGTGAGTTATTCTCAGCAATGTATTCAAAGGCATTATTGAAGAGTCACCCTTCCCCCTTCCATCCTATTCCTTCTGACATGCTCTCTGCCTCTTATCTCTCTCTCTTTCTCTCTCTCTCTCTCTCTCTCTCTCTCTCTCAGATTCAAATAGCTTTACTAAGAGACAACAGTAGTAAATAATGAAAATAATAATTAAAATAAATATTTTTCCAACATTTCCAAATTGATATAACATATGAATATATATATATATATATATATATACACATACACACAAGCTGTGTATGTGTACCTGTATAGCATATACATACATACTTATTGGGCATATGTTGTAAGTAGTGATGCATGGTGTATACTGAAGTCGGTGCTACCAACTGTCTCTCAGGCAGTGACAGACTGATACACACTGTGCAGTGAAGAGGGCTGAGAGCCCATCATCCAAGGATTATCTTGTCTTATCTTATTTTTAACAAAATGTAATGATTTGTTTTGGCGCACATATGAAAGAAGCTTGTGACGTTTCATAACATTTGACAAAAGCATTTTTGAGTTACTGCTGTTCATGTATGATATTTTTAAGGCAAGTCACAGAACTCTTTTAGTAGCATCTGGATGCCACGCAGTAATGGAATTCCACATTTTTGTTAATAATCCTTAAGGTTCAGGTTCTTGTGATTCTGCTGATACCAAATATGTGCATATCAGGTCATAATTCAGATTGTAGTTCATGTTCAAATGTATGTGGGTAAAGCTCCAACAGCACTGCTTGGTTTGATCCACAAGGTCCAGTACAACACACCACCACCAGATGGCAGTGTTGCACTGTGAATAATCCACCACCCATCTCATAATGCTTAGCAATAGTGCTTGAGCCTCACAGACAGATCAAAATCAGAAATTTTGGATGTCTTAAGTCAGCAGAGAGTATGCAATGTTGTGTATGATCTCAAAGTGGCAAACGTAAGCAAATTTATTGCCTACAAAGCGAGGAAGCCGTAAATCGCCGCTTGCGGCTATATTTATTATTATTATTATTATTCCGAACAAAAATTCTGCCTTAAAACGGATCGCACAGCCCAAACCGTAAGGCCTACAGACTTGGTACTTGGTCAAAAGATAGTAAACCCTCCCGCTACTCAGGCGCAAAATATCAGCCTGATTGGCCTCAAGGGGGCGCTACAGCGACAGAAAACGCTTTCATTAAAGGATTTTCCACGCCGTGTGGAGTAGAGACGAAATTTTTTTTTCTTCATGATCCTTGGGTCCCGATGAATCAAAAAGGTACATAGAACCACTAAGCTCCGCCCACTTAGATTTTTTGCTAATTAGCATAATTTGCAAAATCTATTTTCGCGAACTAGTCCCTGGATTTTTGTCTGATCCCCATGACCTTGGTGTCAAAACGTTCACAGGAGTGAGCTGGTCAATAATTATTACAAACATCCTGACATTTCAAAACAAGATGGCCGACATATGCAAATGAATGTGTACCGTGAATTGCAAATTTTACTCAAACATCTGTAACTCCTTCATGTTTAACTCAAATCTGATGATCTTTCACACGTTGCTTCTAGACATGATTCTGAGGTAGCATGCATTTGCTGTTGCATGAAATATTATAGGGGGCGCTGTTATAGCTAACAATGTCTTTTGGCTAATATCTCAGGATCTACAAGGCCAATTAAGTTGACATTTGGCATGCTGGTTCTGTCAGCAAGCCTACATATGGGAAATTGAGGACGACTCAATATGGGCACGTTTAACGATGTCAACAGCCAATCAAAGTTCAGTTTTTTTTCATAATTTTTTTGACAGGCTTAACAATGCCCAATCATCATGGCATTTGCATGGTATGTTCATGGACACACTTTGTATTTGCAGAAAAATTTTCGTGTTGATAGCCACAAGGGGGCGCAATTTATTTTTTAAACATGAAATATGGAATATCTCAGTGAAAATTTGACTTATCGACATGTTAATAATTTCATAATATACTCTACCTAGTGTCTAACAATATTGCAATTGCAACTATTTAGAAAAAAAGTATAGATTTTCTTCAATTGTCAGGTATGTGATTATGGAATTTATCGTACTAGTCCGTGAGTTTTGGTCCTATCAACACACAATTGGTCTCATTGCAAAGTGTCTTGCCTGTAGGTACATAATTATTAAAAAAATGTTTAGATTTGGACACGCTGTTGCTACAATACGTCAACAAACACAAGTGGGCGGAGCCCGATGCACTCTTTTAGCTATAACTCATTCAAACTTCACCCAAATCAAACCAAAATGGGTACACATGTGCAAGATCTTCCTCTGAAGAAGTGTTTCAAATATGATCAAAATGCACATACAGAGGGCGCTAGAATTGGAAAAAATACTTAAAAAAAGGTTTTTATTTGTTATAGCGCCACCTATGGATGCAGTACCAACAAAATGTATTGATCTGTTCTGAAGCACATATGAAAGAAGCTTGTGTTTTTTCATAACATTTGGCAAAAGCATTTTTGACTTATAGCTGTTTATGTGTCATATTTAGAATGCAAGTTACCCACCAGTGCTAAGCAGAGCCTGGATGTCACGCAGTAATGAAATTTAAACTTTTTTTGATAATTATTAAACTTCAGGTTCTTGTGATTCTGCTGATACCACATATGTCCATATTAAGTCATTAAGCACAGACTAGTTCGCGGTCAAACATATGTGAGTTATTCTCAGCAATGTATTCAAAGGCATTATTGAAGAGTCCCCCTTCCCCCCTTCTCTTTCTGACATGCTCTCTGCCTCTTATCTCTCTCTCTCTCTCTCTCTCTCTCTCTCAGATTCAAATAGCTTTACTAAGAGACAACAGTAGTAAATAATAAAAATAATAATTAAATGATATATTTTTCCAACATTTACAAATTTATATAACATATGAATATATATACACACAAGCTGTATATGTGTACCTGTATAGCATATACATACATACTTATTGGGCATATGTTGTAAGTAGTGATGCATGGGTTATACTGATGTCGGTGCTACCCACTGTCTCTCAGGCAGTGACAGACTGATACACACTGTGCAGTTAAGAGGGCTGAGAGCCCATCATCCAGGGATTATCTTGTCTTATCTTATTATTAACAAAATGTAATGATTTGTTTTGGAGCACCTATGAAAGAAGCTTGTGACGTTTCATAACATTTGACAAAAGCATTTTTGAGTTACAGCTGTTCATGTATGATATTTTTAAGTCAAGTCACAGAACTCTTTTAGTAGCATCTGGATGCCATGCAGTAATGGAATTCCACATTTTTGTTAATAATCCTTAAGGTTCAGGTTCTTGTGATTCTGCTGATACCAAATATGTGCATATCAGGTCATAATTCAGATTGTAGTTCATGTTCAAATGTATGTGGGTAAAGCTCCAACAGCACTGCTTGGTTTGATCCACAAGGTCCAGTACAACACACCACCACCAGATGGCAGTGTTGCACTGTGAATAATCCACCACCCATCTCATAATGCTTAGCAATGGTGCTTGAGCCTCACAGACAGATCAAAATCAGAAATTTTGGATGTCTTAAGTCAGCAGAGAGTATGCAATGTTGTGTATGATCTCAAAGTGGCAAACGTAAGCAAATGTATTGCCTACAAAGCGAGGAAGCCGTAAATCGCCGCTTGCGGCTATATTTATTAGGGGTTCGAGCACGAAGTGCTTGAAACCCTATTGTGTTTGTTCTGATTTTAATTTGTTATTATTATTATTATTCTTTTTCTTTTTCTGCCATAAAACGAATCGCACAGCCCAAACCGTAAGGCCTAGACACTTGAGACTTGGTCAATAGGTAGTAGTCGGTCTCGCTACTCAGGCGCAAAATATCAGCCCAATTGGCCTCAAGGGGGCGCTACAGCGAAGGAAAACGCTTTCATTAAAAGATTTTCCACCCCGTGTGGCGTAGAGACGAAATCTTTTTTTTCCCTGATTCCTTGGGTCCTGCCGAATCAAAAAGGTACATACAACCACTAAGCTCCGCCTACTTAGATTTTTTGCTATTTTGCATAATTTGCAAAACCTACTTTTGTGTACTCCTCCGTGGATTTTTGTCCAATTTTCTTGAGCTTGGTGTCAAAATGTTCGCAGGAGCCTGTAGTTTAATAATTATCAAAAAAACGTTGAAATTTCGATTCAAGATGGCCGCCATATGCAAATGAACCTCTTCGGCTTATTTTATGTTTTACTTAAAAATCTATAACAAACTCATGGTTTACTCAAATGTGTTTACATTTCATATTCTACTTTCAGACATGATTCTGAGGTAGCTTGTCAAAGGAGAAGCCAATATTCATATAGGGGGCGCTGTAAATGCTTCAAGTTTATATCTCAGCATCCGTAAGGCGGATCAGACCGCCGCTTGGCATGCTGCTTCTATGGGCAAGGCTGTAGAGGGAAAATTAAGGACAACTCGATTCGAGCAAAATTGTGATTGTCATCGACCAATCAGCTGTCATCAGCTGTTTGACAACCTTAACAAGGTCCAATCATCATGGGATTTGACTGGTATGTTCCTGGGAGGCCTCCCTAAGAGCAGAAAAATTGTCATAACGATAGCCACTAGGGGGCGCTATATCAAGAAAATATTATATATCTCTGTGAAAATTAAGCATATTGACACGCAGTTTGCTTCTTTTTATACTCTGCAGAGGGCCTAACAACTTTGTAATTGCAAGTGTTGTCAAAAAATGCTTTGCTTTTTCTCAGTTTCCAAATGTTCAAAATTGAAGCTTTTCGAACTAGTCCGTGGAATTTTGCGATATTCACAAACAGTTGACCTTGTTGGAATCTGCAGAGTCTGTAGGTAAATAATTATCAAAAAAAGTTCAACATTTGGACAAACTTTTGTTGTAATAAAACAATTAATTGAAGTGTGGGGAGCTTTAAACATTCTTTTAGCTATAACTCAAACAAATTAAGTCCAATCAAGACCAAACGTGACAGAAGTATGTATGGTCTTGTCCTGAAGACGTATGTACAATATGATCAAAATTTACCAAAAGGGGGCGCTACAATTGGACAAAAACTGATTAAATGGGCTTTTTTATGTTATAGCGCCATCTAGGAACGCAGTGGCACCCCAACTTAATTATGACATCTGGTCCTCAGTCTGATCAAGTATGTGACGTTTTAAAATTTTTGGGGAAAGCATTTTTGAGTTATAGGTGTATATTAGTGTACACATATAGCTTATATTTGACTTGAGGAATACATGCTAGATCTGTGTTATTGGGAGTGGCCTGTAAGCTACATAGTAATAAAAGTGCAACAATTTTTTGTTAAAGTTCAGATCCTTAGGATTCAGCTGATACCGTACATGCCCATGTTAGGTAAATATCCACATAGGAGTACATGCTTAAATCTTTCTGTATGTGCTTTCATGGCTGATCTAAAAATATGGGAAAGTAGTCATTTCTCACCAGCAGATGGCAGTCTAAGACTATACATTGTGCTGTTGAACTACAGTGGCTCTGAGACATTATGCAAAATGCAATGTGGAGCAAAGACCATAAGGCCCAGAAACACCTCCCTTGGCAGCAAGGTCCAGCAGGTGTAAAATGACTCAGCCAAGGAAAATGACATTCTTTGGCCAGATGGTGGCGCTATAGCAAAGGGAAAAGCATTGAGGTCTATATCTCCTACACCGTAAGGCCTAGAGATGAAATCTTTTTGTCCCTTATTCCTTGGCTTAAGACAAACTAATTTGCTGTTGGATCATAAAGCTCAGCCCACTTAGATTTTGAGCTAATTTGCATAATTTGCAAAACATACTTTTGTCAATAAGTCTATGAATTTTTCACCAAGTCCCTTGAGCTTGGTGCCAAAACGTTCACATGAGTCTGACCCTAGGTAATTATAGAATTAATTGACATTTTGATTCATGATGGCAAATGAACCTCTTCAGCTTATCACAGGTTTTACTTGAACATCTCTAACTCCATACTTTGCTCAAATGGGTTCAAATTTCAGATTCTACTTATAGAAATGCTTTTAAAGGTAGCATGGCAGCGATGTAGGCCTATTGCTTCCAAACAGGCCTGTTAAGCGAGAACCCCGTTAATTGCCGCTTGCGGCTATATTTATTATTCTTTTTCTTTTTCTGCCATAAAACGAATCGCACAGCCCAAACCGTAAGGCCTAGACACTTGAGACTTGGTCAATAGGTAGTAGTCGGTCTCGCTACTCAGGCGCAAAATATCAGCCCAATTGGCCTCAAGGGGGCGCTACAGCGAAGGAAAACGCTTTCATTAAAAGATTTTCCACCCCGTGTGGCGTAGAGACGAAATCTTTTTTTTCCCTGATTCCTTGGGTCCTGCCGAATCAAAAAGGTACATACAACCACTAAGCTCCGCCTACTTAGATTTTTTGCTATTTTGCATAATTTGCAAAACCTACTTTTGTGTACTCCTCCGTGGATTTTTGTCCAATTTTCTTGAGCTTGGTGTCAAAATGTTCGCAGGAGCCTGTAGTTTAATAATTATCAAAAAAACGTTGAAATTTCGATTCAAGATGGCCGCCATATGCAAATGAACCTCTTCGGCTTATTTTATGTTTTACTTAAAAATCTATAACAAACTCATGGTTTACTCAAATGTGTTTACATTTCATATTCTACTTTCAGACATGATTCTGAGGTAGCTTGTCAAAGGAGAAGCCAATATTCATATAGGGGGCGCTGTAAATGCTTCAAGTTTATATCTCAGCATCCGTAAGGCGGATCGGACCGCCGCTTGGCATGCTGCTTCTATGGGCAAGGCTGTAGAGGGAAAATTAAGGACAACTCGATTCGAGCAAAATTGTGATTGTCATCGACCAATCAGCTGTCATCAGCTGTTTGACAACCTTAACAAGGTCCAATCATCATGGGATTTGACTGGTATGTCCCTGGGAGGCCTCCCTAAGAGCAGAAAAATTGTCATAACGATAGCCACTAGGGGGCGCTATATCAAGAAAATATTATATATCTCTGTGAAAATTAAGCATATTGACACGCAGTTTGCTTCTTTTTATACTCTGCAGAGGGCCTAACAACTTTGTAATTGCAAGTGTTGTCAAAAAATGCTTTGCTTTTTCTCAGTTTCCAAATGTTCAAAATTGAAGCTTTTCGAACTAGTCCGTGGAATTTTGCGATATTCACAAACAGTTGACCTTGTTGGAATCTGCAGAGTCTGTAGGTAAATAATTATCAAAAAAAGTTCAACATTTGGACAAACTTTTGTTGTAATAAAACAATTAATTGAAGTGTGGGGAGCTTTAAACATTCTTTTAGCTATAACTCAAACAAATTAAGTCCAATCAAGACCAAACGTGACAGAAGTATGTATGGTCTTGTCCTGAAGACGTATGTACAATATGATCAAAATTTACCAAAAGGGGGCGCTACAATTGGACAAAAACTGATTAAATGGGCTTTTTTATGTTATAGCGCCATCTAGGATTGCAGTGGCACCCCAACTTAATTATGACATCTGGTCCTCAGTCTGATCAAGTATGTGACGTTTTAAAATTTTTGGGGAAAGCATTTTTGAGTTATAGGTGTATATTAGTGTACACATATAGCTTATATTTGACTTGAGGAATACATGCTAGATCTGTGTTATTGGGAGTGGCCTGTAAGCTACATAGTAATAAAAGTGCAACATTTTTTTGTTAAAGTTCAGATCCTTAGGATTCAGCTGATACCGTACATGCCCATGTTAGGTAAATATCCACATAGGAGTACATGCTTAAATCTTTCTGTATGTGCTTTCATGGCTGATCTAAAAATATGGGAAAGTAGTCATTTCTCACCAGCAGATGGCAGTCTAAGACTATACATTGTGCTGTTGAACTACAGTGGCTCTGAGACATTATGCAAAATGCAATGTGGAGCAAAGACCATAAGGCCCAGAAACACCTCCCTTGGCAGCAAGGTCCAGCAGGTGTAAAATGACTCAGCCAAGGAAAATGACATTCTTTGGCCAGATGGTGGCGCTATAGCAAAGGGAAAAGCATTGAGGTCTATATCTCCTACACCGTAAGGCCTAGAGATTAAATCTTTTTGTCCCTTATTCCTTGGCTTAAGACAAACTAATTTGCTGTTGGATCATAAAGCTCAGCCCACTTAGATTTTGAGCTAATTTGCATAATTTGCAAAACATACTTTTGTCAATAAGTCTATGAATTTTTCACCAAGTCCCTTGAGCTTGGTGCCAAAACGTTCACATGAGTCTGACCCTAGGTAATTATAGAATTAATTGACATTTTGATTCATGATGGCAAATGAACCTCTTCAGCTTATCACAGGTTTTACTTGAACATCTCTAACTCCATACTTTGCTCAAATGGGTTCAAATTTCAGATTCTACTTATAGAAATGCTTTTAAAGGTAGCATGGCAGCGATGTAGGCCTATTGCTTCCAAACAGGCCTGTTAAGCGAGAACCCCGTTAATTGCCGCTTGCGGCTATATTTATTATTATTATTATTATTATTATTATTCCGAACAAAAATTCTGCCTTAAAACGGATCGCACAGCCCAAACCGTAAGGCCTACAGACTTCATACTTGGTCAAAAGATAGTAAACCCTCCCGCTACTCAGGCGCAAAATATCAGCCTGATTGGCCTCAAGGGGGCGCTACAGCGACAGAAAACGCTTTCATTAAAGGATTTTCCACGCCGTGTGGCGTAGAGACGAAATTTTTTTTTCTACATGATCCTTGGGTCCTGATGAATCAAAAAGGTACATAGAACCACTAAGCTCCGCCTACTTAGATTTTTTGCTAATTAGCATAATTTGCAAAATCTATTTTCGTGAACTAGTCCCTGGATTTTTGTCTGATCCCCATGACCTTGGTGTCAAAACGTTCACAGGAGTGAGCTGGTCAATAATTATTACAAACATCCTGACATTTCGAAACAAGATGGCCGACATATGCAAATGAATGTGTACCGTGAATTGCAAATTTTACTCAAACACCTGTAACTCCTTTATGCTTAACTCAAATCTGATGACCTTTCACACGTTGCTTCTAGACATGATTCTGAGGTAGCATGCATTTGCTGTTGCATGAAATATTATAGGGGGCGCTGTTATAGCTAACAATGTCTTTTGGCTAATATCTCAGGATCTACAAGGCCAATTAAGTTGACATTTGGCATGCTGGTTCTGTCAGCAAGCCTACATATGGGAAATTGAGGACGACTCAATATGGGCACGTTTAACGATGTCAACAGCCAATCAAAGTTCAGTTTTTTTTCATAATTTTTTTGACAGGCTTAACAATGCCCAATCATCATGGCATTTGCATGGTATGTTCATGGACACACTTTGTATTTGCAGAATAATTTTCGTGTTGATAGCCACAAGGAGGCGCAATTTATTTTTTAAACATGAAATATGGAATATCTCAGTGAAAATTTAATCTATCGACATGTTAATAGTTTCATAAGACACCCTACCTAGTGTCTAACAATATTGCAATTGCAACTATTTAGAAAAAAATTATAGATTTTCTTCAATTGTCAGGTATGTGATTATGGAATTTATCGTACTAGTCCGTGAGTTTTGGTCCTATCAACACACAATTGGTCTCATTGCAAAGTGTATTGCCTGTAGGTATAAAATTATTAAAAAAATGTTTAGATTTGGACACGCTGTTGCTGCAGTACGTCAACAAACATGAGTGGGCGGAGCTCGATGCACTCTTTTAGCTATAACTCATTCAAACTTTACCCAAATCAAACCAAAATGGGTACACATGTGCAAGGTATTACTCTGAAGAAGTGTATCAATTATGATCAAAATGCACGTACAGGGGGCGCTACAATTGGAAAAAATGCTTAAAAATATGTTTTTAATTTGTTATAGCGCCACCTAAGGATGCAGTACCAACAAAACGTATTGATCTGTTCTGAAGCACATATGAAAGAAGCTTGTGTTTTTTCATAACATTTGGCAAAAGCATTTTTGACTTACAGCTGTTTATGTGTCATGTTTAGAATGCAAGTTACACACCAGTGCTAAGCAGAGCCTGGATGCCACGCAGTAAAGAAATTTCAACTTTTTTTTGATAATTATTAAACTTCAGGTTCTTGTGATTCTGCTGATACCACATATGTCCATATTAAGTCATTAAGCACAGACTAGTTCGCAGTCAAACATATGTGAGTTATTCTCAGCAATGTATTCAAAGGCATTATTGAAGAGTCACCCTTCCCCCTTCCATCCTATTCCTTCTGACATGCTCTCTGCCTCTTATCTCTCTCTCTTTCTCTCTCTCTCTCTCTCTCTCTCTCTCTCTCTCTCTCTCTCAGATTCAAATAGCTTTACTAAGAGACAACAGTAGTAAATAATGAAAATAATAATTAAAATAAATATTTTTCCAACATTTCCAAATTGATATAACATATGAATATATATATATATATATACACATACACACAAGCTGTGTATGTGTACCTGTATAGCATATACATACATACTTATTGGGCATATGTTGTAAGTAGTGATGCATGGTGTATACTGAAGTCGGTGCTACCAACTGTCTCTCAGGCAGTGACAGACTGATACACACTGTGCAGTGAAGAGGGCTGAGAGCCCATCATCCAAGGATTATCTTGTCTTATCTTATTTTTAACAAAATGTAATGATTTGTTTTGGCACACATATGAAAGAAGCTTGTGACGTTTCATAACATTTGACAAAAGCATTTTTGAGTTACTGCTGTTCATGTATGATATTTTTAAGGCAAGTCACAGAACTCTTTTAGTAGCATCTGGATGCCATGCAGTAATGGAATTCCACATTTTTGTTAATAATCCTTAAGGTTCAGGTTCTTGTGATTCTGCTGATACCAAATATGTGCATATCAGGTCATAATTCAGATTGTAGTTCATGTTCAAATGTATGTGGGTAAAGCTCCAACAGCACTGCTTGGTTTGATCCACAAGGTCCAGTACAACACACCACCACCAGATGGCAGTGTTGCACTGTGAATAATCCACCACCCATCTCATAATGCTTAGCAATAGTGCTTGAGCCTCACAGACAGATCAAAATCAGAAATTTTGGATGTCTTAAGTCAGCAGAGAGTATGCAATGTTGTGTATGATCTCAAAGTGGCAAACGTAAGCAAATTTATTGCCTACAAAGCGAGGAAGCCGTAAATCGCCGCTTGCGGCTATATTTATTATTATTATTATTCCGAACAAAAATTCTGCCTTAAAACGGATCGCACAGCCCAAACCGTAAGGCCTACAGACTTGGTACTTGGTCAAAAGATAGTAAACCCTCCCGCTACTCAGGCGCAAAATATCAGCCTGATTGGCCTCAAGAGGGCGCTACAGCGACAGAAAACGCTTTCATTAAAGGATTTTCCACGCCGTGTGGAGTAGAGACGAAATTTTTTTTTCTTCATGATCCTTGGGTCCCGATGAATCAAAAAGGTACATAGAACCACTAAGCTCCGCCCACTTAGATTTTTTGCTAATTAGCATAATTTGCAAAATCTATTTTCGCGAACTAGTCCCTGGATTTTTGTCTGATCCCCATGACCTTGGTGTCAAAACGTTCACAGGAGTGAGCTGGTCAATAATTATTACAAACATCCTGACATTTCAAAACAAGATGGCCGACATATGCAAATGAATGTGTACCGTGAATTGCAAATTTTACTCAAACATCTGTAACTCCTTCATGCTTAACTCAAATCTGATGATCTTTCACACGTTGCTTCTAGACATGATTCTGAGGTAGCATGCATTTGCTGTTGCATGAAATATTATAGGGGGCGCTGTTATAGCTAACAATGTCTTTTGGCTAATATCTCAGGATCTACAAGGCCAATTAAGTTGACATTTGGCATGCTGGTTCTGTCAGCAAGCCTACATATGGGAAATTGAGGACGACTCAATATGGGCACGTTTAACGATGTCAACAGCCAATCAAAGTTCAGTTTTATTTCATAATTTTTTTGACAGGCTTAACAATGCCCAATCATCATGGCATTTGCATGGTATGTTCATGGACACACTTTGTATTTGCAGAAAAATTTTCGTGTTGATAGCCACAAGGGGGCGCAATTTATTTTTTAAACATGAAATATGAAATATCTCAGTGAAAATTTAATCTATCAACATGTTAATAGTTTCATAAGACACCCTACCTAGTGTCTAACAATATTGCAATTGCAACTATTTAGAAAAAAATTATAGATTTTCTTCAATTGTCAGGTATGTGATTATGGAATTTATCGTACTAGTCCGTGAGTTTTGGTCCTATCAACACACAATTGGTCTCATTGCAAAGTGTATTGCCTGTAGGTATAAAATTATTAAAAAATGTTTAGATTTGGACACGCTGTTGCTGCAGTACGTCAACAAACATGAGTGGGCAGAGCTCGATGCACTCTTTTAGCTATAACTCATTCAAACTTTACCCAAATCAAACCAAAATGGGTACACATGTGCAAGGTATTACTCTGAAGAAGTGTATCAATTATGATCAAAATGCACGTACAGGGGGCGCTACAATTGGAAAAAATGCTTAAAAATATGTTTTTAATTTGTTATAGCGCCACCTAAGGATGCAGTACCAACAAAACGTATTGATCTGTTCTGAAGCACATATGAAAGAAGCTTGTGTTTTTTCATAACATTTGGCAAAAGCATTTTTGACTTACAGCTGTTTATGTGTCATGTTTAGAATGCAAGTTACACACCAGTGCTAAGCAGAGCCTGGATGCCACGCAGTAAAGAAATTTCAACTTTTTTTTGATAATTATTAAACTTCAGGTTCTTGTGATTCTGCTGATACCACATATGTCCATATTAAGTCATTAAGCACAGACTAGTTCGCAGTCAAACATATGTGAGTTATTCTCAGCAATGTATTCAAAGGCATTATTGAAGAGTCACCCTTCCCCCTTCCATCCTATTCCTTCTGACATGCTCTCTGCCTCTTATCTCTCTCTCTCTTTCTCTCTCTCTCTCTCTCTCTCTCTCTCTCTCAGATTCAAATAGCTTTACTAAGAGACAACAGTAGTAAATAATGAAAATAATAATTAAAATAAATATTTTTCCAACATTTCCAAATTGATATAACATATGAATATATATATATATATACACATACACACAAGCTGTGTATGTGTACCTGTATAGCATATACATACATACTTATTGGGCATATGTTGTAAGTAGTGATGCATGGTGTATACTGAAGTCGGTGCTACCAACTGTCTCTCAGGCAGTGACAGACTGATACACACTGTGCAGTGAAGAGGGCTGAGAGCCCATCATCCAAGGATTATCTTGTCTTATCTTATTTTTAACAAAATGTAATGATTTGTTTTGGCGCACATATGAAAGAAGCTTGTGACGTTTCATAACATTTGACAAAAGCATTTTTGAGTTACTGCTGTTCATGTATGATATTTTTAAGGCAAGTCACAGAACTCTTTTAGTAGCATTTGGATGCCATGCAGTAATGGAATTCCACATTTTTGTTAATAATCCTTAAGGTTCAGGTTCTTGTGATTCTGCTGATACCAAATATGTGCATATCAGGTCATAATTCAGATTGTAGTTCATGTTCAAATGTATGTGGGTAAAGCTCCAACAGCACTGCTTGGTTTGATCCACAAGGTCCAGTACAACACACCACCACCAGATGGCAGTGTTGCACTGTGAATAATCCACCACCCATCTCATAATGCTTAGCAATAGTGCTTGAGCCTCACAGACAGATCAAAATCAGAAATTTTGGATGTCTTAAGTCAGCAGAGAGTATGCAATGTTGTGTATGATCTCAAAGTGGCAAACGTAAGCAAATTTATTGCCTACAAAGCGAGGAAGCCGTAAATCGCCGCTTGCGGCTATATTTATTATTATTATTATTCCGAACAAAAATTCTGCCTTAAAACGGATCGCACAGCCCAAACCGTAAGGCCTACAGACTTGGTACTTGGTCAAAAGATAGTAAACCCTCCCGCTACTCAGGCGCAAAATATCAGCCTGATTGGCCTCAAGGGGGCGCTACAGCGACAGAAAACGCTTTCATTAAAGGATTTTCCACGCCGTGTGGAGTAGAGACGAAATTTTTTTTTCTTCATGATCCTTGGGTCCCGATGAATCAAAAA
This sequence comes from Hoplias malabaricus, assembly GCF_029633855.1. NCBI lineage: Eukaryota > Metazoa > Chordata > Actinopteri > Characiformes > Erythrinidae > Hoplias > Hoplias malabaricus. Next base: position 30,558,692 of record NC_089819.1, read on the forward strand.
GGTACATAGAACCACTAAGCTCCGCCCACTTAGATTTTTTGCTAATTAGCATAATTTGCAAAATCTATTTTCGCGAACTAGTCCCTGGATTTTTGTCTGATCCCCATGACCTTGGTGTCAAAACGTTCACAGGAGTGAGCTGGTCAATAATTATTACAAACATCCTGACATTTCAAAACAAGATGGCCGACATATGCAAATGAATGTGTACCGTGAATTGCAAATTTTACTCAAACATCTGTAACTCCTTCATGCTTAACTCAAATCTGATGATCTTTCACACGTTGCTTCTAGACATGATTCTGAGGTAGCATGCATTTGCTGTTGCATTAAATATTATAGGGGGCGCTGTTATAGCTAACAATGTCTTTTGGCTAATATCTCAGGATCTACAAGGCCAATTAAGTTGACATTTGGCATGCTGGTTCTGTCAGCAAGCCTACATATGGGAAATTGAGGACGACTCAATATGGGCACGTTTAACGATGTCAACAGCCAATCAAAGTTCAGTTTTTTTTCATAATTTTTTTGACAGGCTTAACAATGCCCAATCATCATGGCATTTGCATGGTATGTTCATGGACACACTTTGTATTTGCAGAAAAATCTTCGTGTTGATAGCCACAAGGGGGCGCAATTTATTTTTTAAACATGAAATATGAAATATCTCAGTGAAAATTTAATCTATCGACATGTTAATAGTTTCATAAGACACCCTACCTAGTGTCTAACAATATTGCAATTGCAACTATTTAGAAAAAAATTATAGATTTTCTTCAATTGTCAGGTATGTGATTATGGAATTTATCGTACTAGTCCGTGAGTTTTGGTCCTATCAACACACAATTGGTCTCATTGCAAAGTGTATTGCCTGTAGGTATACAATTATTAAAAAAATGTTTAGATTTGGACACGCTGTTGCTGCAGTACGTCAACAAACATGAGTGGGCGGAGCTCGATGCACTCTTTTAGCTATAACTCATTCAAACTTTACCCAAATCAAACCAAAATGGGTACACATGTGCAAGGTATTACTCTGAAGAAGTGTATCAATTATGATCAAAATGCACGTACAGGGGGCGCTACAATTGGAAAAAATGCTTAAAAATATGTTTTTAATTTGTTATAGCGCCACCTAAGGATGCAGTACCAACAAAACGTATTGCTCTGTTCTGAAGCACATATGAAAGAAGCTTGTGTTTTTTCATAACATTTGGCAAAAGCATTTTTGACTTACAGCTGTTTATGTGTCATGTTTAGAATGCAAGTTACACACCAGTGCTAAGCAGAGCCTGGATGCCACGCAGTAAAGAAATTTCAACTTTTTTTTTGATAATTATTAAACTTCAGGTTCTTGTGATTCTGCTGATACCACATATGTCCATATTAAGTCATTAAGCACAGACTAGTTCGCAGTCAAACATATGTGAGTTATTCTCAGCAATGTATTCAAAGGCATTATTGAAGAGTCACCCTTCCCCCTTCTATCCTATTCCTTCTGACATGCTCTCTGCCTCTTATCTCTCTCTCTCTTTCTCTCTCTCTCTCTCTCTCTCTCTCTCTCTCTCTCAGATTCAAATAGCTTTACTAAGAGACAACAGTAGTAAATAATGAAAATGATAATTAAAATAAATATTTTTCCAACATTTCCAAATTGATATAACATATGAATATATATATATATATATATATACACATACACACAAGCTGTGTATGTGTACCTGTATAGCATATACATACATACTTATTGGGCATATGTTGTAAGTAGTGATGCATGGTGTATACTGAAGTCGGTGCTACCAACTGTCTCTCAGGCAGTGACAGACTGATACACACTGTGCAGTGAAGAGGGCTGAGAGCCCATCATCCAAGGATTATCTTGTCTTATCTTATTTTTAACAAAATGTAATGATTTGTTTTGGCGCACATATGAAAGAAGCTTGTGACGTTTCATAACATTTGACAAAAGCATTTTTGAGTTACTGCTGTTCATGTATGATATTTTTAAGGCAAGTCACAGAACTCTTTTAGTAGCATCTGGATGCCATGCAGTAATGGAATTCCACATTTTTGTTAATAATCCTTAAGGTTCAGGTTCTTGTGATTCTGCTGATACCAAATATGTGCATATCAGGTCATAATTCAGATTGTAGTTCATGTTCAAATGTATGTGGTTAAAGCTCCAACAGCACTGCTTGGTTTGATCCATAAGGTCCAGTACAAAACACCACCACCAGATGGCAGTGTTACACTGTGAATAATCCACCACCCATCTATGGGAAATATGCTATGTCAGCTGTGACTATGCAATGTTGTGTATGATCTCGAAGTGGCAAAAGTAAGCAAGTTTATTGCCTGCAAAGCGAAGAAGCCGTAAATCGCCGCTTGCGGCTATATTTATTATTATTTTTCTCGGCTAAAACGCAACGTGGAGCATAAACCGTAAGGCCTAGAAACACCACACTTGGCAGACTAATAGGGAACTGACTCAGCCAATAAAAATTACACTCCTTGGCCTCATGGTGGCGCTATAGCAAAGCCAAACGCGTTTAGGTCCATATCTCCTAAACCGTGGGGTGTAGAAACAAAATTATTTTTTTCTCTGATTCCTTGATCCTTGATGTATCAAAAACGGATTAATCAAATTTTTGCTCCGCCCACTAGAAATTAGTGATAAAATTCATAATTTGCAAAATCTACTTTTGCAAACTAGTCCGGGGATTTTAGTCCATTTCCCTTAAGCATGGTGCCAAAATGTTCACAGGAGTTAGGAGGTCAATAATTATCCAAAAAATGTTAGAATTTCGATTCAAGATGGCCGCCATATGCAAATGAACCTCTTCGGCGTTTCGTATGTTTTACTTAAAAATTCATAACAATTTCATACTTTACTCAAATGTGTTAAAATTTCATATTCCATTTCCTGATATAATTTTGAGGTAGCATGTCAAAGGAGGAGCCAATATACCTATAGGGGGCGCTGTAAATGCTACAAGTTTATATCTCAGCATCCGCAAGGCTGCTTGAACCATCCTTTGGCATGCTGCTTCTATGGGCAAAGCTATAAGTGGAAAATTAAGGACAACGCGATTCGGGCAAAATTGTGATCGTCATCGGCCAATTAGTATTCAACAGCTGTTTGACTACCTTAACAAGGTCCAATCATCATGAGACTTGACTGGTATGTTCCTGGGGGCACTTCCTAAGTGCATAAAAAATTACGTAATGATCGCCACTAGGTGGCGCTATATCAAGAAAATGTGATATATCTAAGCAAAAATTAAGCGTATCGACACTCAGTTTGCAGTTTTGTATACTCTGCAGAGGGCCTAACAACTTTGTAATTGCAAGTGTTGTGAAAAAATGCATCGTTTTTTCCTCAATAACCAGTTGTTCAAAATTGAACTTTTTCTAACTAGTCAGTGGAATTTGGCTCTATTCCAAAACAATTGACTTTGTTGGAATCTGCCGAGTCTGTAGGTAAATAATTATCCAAAAAAGTTCAACATTTGGACACACTGTTGAAACAACAAATCAATTAGTCGAAGCGTGCTGAGTTTTTACATTCTTTCAGCTGTAACCCAAACAAATGAAGCCCAATCAAGACTACAATTTACATACATATGTAGAGTCTTACCCTGAAGGAGCCTGTAAAATATGATACAAATCCATCAAAAGGGAGAGCTACAATTAGACAATTACATGTTATGTGCAGTTCCTGTGTTCATGCTGGATTTCTGTAATTTGGAGGGGCCTGTAAGCCACATAGTGATGAAAGTTCCACATTTTATTATCAATAATTAAAGTTCAGGTCCTTAGGATTCCTCTGATACCATATATGTCCATGTGAGTGAAATATTCAAAGTGCAGTAGGCTATTAAAAAGTCTAAATGTGAATGACTTTCAGCAGCCCTTGAGGACAATAGTAAATACTTTCACCAGCAGGTGGCAATCTAAGACCATATATTGCTTTTATCATCTACATTATTGAGACCCGGGCGGCACGGTGGCGCAACAGGTAGTGGCGCAGTCACACAGCTCCAGGGGCCTGGAGGTTGTGGATTTGATTCCCGCTCCGGGTGACTGTCTGTGAGTAGTTGGTGTGTTCTCCCTGTGTTCAAAGTGCAGTAGGCTATTAAAAAGTCTAAATGTGAATGACTTTCAGCAGCCCTTGAGGACAATAGTAAATACTTTCACCAGCAGGTGGCACTCTAAGACCATATATTGCTTTTTTCATCTACATTATTGAGATCCTATTTATCTGCACAAGTGAAAAGTCATAACATATGAACATAAATATTTATCATAATTGAAAACAGTGCTCATCAGTCATGCCATGTCTTTTGCTATACATTACAACAACATCTATAACAATACCTTACACCCAATTTTCACTTGTTTGGCCAAACAGACCCATGCTTCTTAAGGCCTCATTGTTGGCTCATAGAGCCATTTTTGCCATTGGGCCCATTCATGCTAGGGCCATGCCATTGCCGCTTGCGGCTTTATTTTACGAAATTATTTTCTGGACATTTTGGCAGTCATCTTGTGTGGAAATGCATTCAATAAAAAGCTAGAGCATAATAAGACTCTTAAACGGACCCATTTAAGGATGGAACTAAATGTTTGAATACGAAATCAGCTAATGTGTCACATATCACTGTTATGGAAATTTTTTATTACTCTATGTGAAACCAGGAAGGAAAATCGAAAGGTCTATTCTCAAAGAATTCTTTGGGGAGACCAGAGGAATAAGACACACAGTCAAAGATTCTCTCTAATCTCACAAGTTTATTGAACAAATCAAGTCATACATATAGGGCCCCAGTCACGTACACCAGCAACGTTTTAACCCAAACATTCCCTTATTGGTGGAAAAATGGTGAGAATGTCCTTCAGACATTTAGACAACACATAACAGCTCAGACCTGTAATTTTCCACAGGTCACCGTAACCACAACTTCAAGCACTAAGGCCTACTATATGACTAAGAATTAACTAAGATTAATTAAAACCCCATATCATTAGTTATTATAAAACATTACTCATTAGTGTTAATCTGCCTTTTTCCATTACAATCACATACATTTTTTGTCTAATTTAATTCATTAATATATTTAAGATAAAAAGTAATAGACTATCTTTTACTTTTTCCTAAATTTTCTCAACTGAAATGTAATTAAAAACTGCTGTTAGGAGAAATAACACATTTTGCACTGGGCAGCCCATTTTGCATACTGTTGTCAAGGTTACAGAGTTTTGACGTTAGAGGAACCAGTTCTATCCGGATGGAGCAAGTTTTGTCCAGTTCTTTCTAGACGGGACCCTCTAAAGGCAAGGTAAGTGAGTGAGGAATAAAATAATGTTGTGGATGTTATTACCTGTTTTATGAGATTTTTGCTAGGTTTGTAGATAATTTTATAAATACATCCTATGGATTTAGTACATTTTAGCTATCTAATTGATTTTGGTTTCAGAGAGCAAACATAAGTTAGTAGAATGTATACACTCCCAGCTAGCAAGGTAGATCTGGGCCGATTCTGGCTCAGGCTTGGCACTGTCGGCTGGCTGCCGTCTCTGCGTGAATGCGGTACCCTGTATCTGGCCAAAGTCCGGCTGCACGTTGGCACTGTCGGCTAGCTGAGGCTCGGCGTGAATGCGGCACGCTGCATCTGGCCCATTTGCAGCTGCACATTGGCACTGTCGGCTGGCGAGGCGATTGCCATTGCAGTTAGCACACTACACTGATCAGAGCGTTTTATTAAATACTGCTTATTAATCTTATGTGGCCCACATCTCATCATAGTAAATACTGGTAACTGTCTGGAAAACGATGTAATAAATGTTAAATAAAATAATCATTATTTTAACTTGTTAAATGCCATACAGTTATAGGTAAGCTCTGTTCATATTGTAATATTTTAGAATATTGATGTAATGACTGGGACACAAACGACAGAAATGATTATGATAAATAGGGTTAATAAGGAGACGGTGCCGTGCGGAAGGGAGGAAATTGTTATTTAAGTTTTTGAAGACGACAGCTTTAAAATGAGTGAACTCTGAATGAGAAAACGGAAGGTGGCAGAAGCGAACCGCTGTAAAAACACAGAAGACGACGACGACGATTCGCGTTCTTTTATGTGACCACGGCGCGCGAGCAGCTCTCACCGGCCTCAGGAACAGCTTCATCCCGTAAGTATTTCAATTTAACCTTATATTTTCGGATACATACGGATTTTGGTATCGCCCAAATGTAGTTAACATCGTTAATGTTACGTATGTTATTTTATAAACTGCTATACTTTACATACCTAATATTGAACCGTTTTTTTTAAGCTTAACTTTATAGCTAACCGGTTTAGCTAGCTCTTTTTTTCCCTCTGATATAGAAAACATTGAAATTACATGACAATCGCTCATACATGAGTTATTTTAATTTGAGTAATTATGTGGTTTGATGGTGTATTTTTCAAGACAATGTGAGCATTTGTGTGGGTTTTTGTGTCACACAGAACCGCATACCTCAGTATAAAAAATAAAATAAGAAATAAAACTGCTTAAACACATTAAGGTACAAGCTAAGTAGGTTAAAATACATTCTCAATCTCAGGGCTGGTTTTTGGTGTTATGTAATGTTTTAAATATATAATTCCACATACACTAATCCTTTATTAGGCAGTAGCAGTGATTTTGGGCTAGTGATTAATGCACTGTAAAAAATCTTCAAATTTATTTGATTATACTTGAAATAGTGTGTTGGGAATAGAACTCAATTGTGTGATAGTTCATCTAACTCAAAATGTATTGTTCTGATCAACCTGTAGGCACAACATAAAAAAATGTGTTGAGAAAATTTGTTTGGAAAAGTTACTGATCAAGATAAACCTGCGCATGCTCTGTTCTAGTCATGTGCATGCTTAGTGGAAGGTTCGGGAATACGCGCGGAGGACGGTTGACTTCTCTTTGTTGTGGCTCGAAGTTTGGAGAAATTCAAAATTGAGGTAAAAACCTAGTTCACAAAGCATTTTAAAGTTACGTTTCTGGTTTTAACTCTATCTTAAAGCCATGAATATGTGAGGGAAACTTGCCGTGGCATTGTTATAGCTATATTATATGTTATAGCTATATATTGTTATATTAGCTAACTTTGCCACCTCGACGATAGCCATGGAAAGTTTAATTATGAGCCGTTTGTTTCATTTAATCAAATGCCCAATGTAACAGACTCAAACAGGCTGTGTAACAAGCCTGATCGATTTCTTTTAAGTTCTATTTTGAAAATGTTAAGTTGGCATCTTGTTGGCTGGCTTTTTTCTGTTCCACCTTATATACTGGAGTAGGTAACGTTATATTGAGCTTCCTCAGTGTTTGCTGAGCTGTTTAAAGGTAGAATGGAAACTTCTCCTCCTTGGATCACCACCTTAACGTGGTGGAGGGGTTTGCGTGCCTGCGTGAGCCTAGGAGCTATGTTGTCGGGGGCAATAGCCCCTGGTAGGGTCTCCCAAGGCAAATTGGTCCTAGGTGATGGGCCAGACAAAGAGTGATCCATAAAGACATGGATGAATAAGATAACAACGAGGACACAGCCTCCCTTGCCCGGAGCAGGGTTACCGGGGCCTCACCCTGGAGCCAGGCCTGGGGGAGGGGCCCCTTGGCGAGCGCCTGGTGGCCGGACTTTCACCTATGGGGTCCGGCCGGGCTTAGCCCGAAGGAAATACATGGGTCCACTCTCCCATGGGCCCACCACCTGTGGGAGAGGTAGTAATCCGGGTCTGGTGCATTGTGGATCGGGTGGCGGTCGGGGTCGGGGGCCCTGGCGTTCTGATCCTCGGTTACTGAAACTGGCTTTTGGAACATGGAACGTAACCTCTCTGGTGGGAAAAGAGCCTGAGCTGGTGCGCGAGGTTGAGAGGTACCGGCTAGATATAGTTGGGCTCACCTCGACACACAGTATGGGCTCTGGAACCAATCTCCTTGAGAGGGGCTGGATGCTCTTTCACTCTGGAGTTGCCCAGGGTGAGAGGCGTAAGGCAGGTGTGGGCTTACTCATAGCCCCCCAGCTTAGCGCCTGTACGTTGGGGTTTACCCCAGTGGACGAGAGGGTAATTTCCCTGCGCCTTCGGGTTGGGGAAAGGGCTCTGACTGTTGTTTGTGCTTATGCACCGAACAGCAGTTCAGAGTACCATGCCTTCTTGGGGACCCTAGAGGGAGTGCTGGAGAACACTCATTCTGGGGACTCCATTGTTCTGCTGGGGGACTTCAACGCTCACGTGGGTAATGACAGTGAGACCTGGAGGGGCGTGATTGGGAGGAACGGCCCCGCTGATCTGAACCCGAGTGGTGTTCAGTTATTGGATTTCTGTGCTCGTCACAGTTTGTCCATTACGAACACCATGTTCAAACATAAGGGCGTCCACAAGTACACCTGGCATCAGGACACCCTAGGCCGCATTTCGATGATCGACTTTATAGTCGTATCATCTGACCTGCGTCCATATGTTCTGGACACTCGGGTGAAGAGAGGCGCTGAGCTGTCAACTGATCACCACCTTGTGGTGAGTTGGATCAGATGGCGGGGGAGGATGCCGGACAGACCTGGCAGGCCCAAACGTGTGTTGAGGGTTTGCTGGGAACGTTTGGCAGAGGAACCTGTCAGAAAGATCTTCAACTCCCACATCCGGCAGAGCTTCGACTGCATCCCGGGGGAGGCTGGTGACATTGAGTCCGAGTGGGCCATGTTCCGGACCTCCATTGTTGAGGCGGCTGAATGGAGCTGTGGCTGCAAGGTTGTCGGTGCCTGTCGGGGTGGCAATCCCCGCACTCGGTGGTGGACACCCCAGGTGAGGGGGGCTATCAAGCTGAAGAAAGAGTCCTATCAAGCCTGGTTGGCTCAGGGGACTCCGGAGGCAGCCGACAGGTACCGGGGAGCCAAGCGGCTTGCGGCCTCAGCAGTCGCTGAGGCAAAAACTCGGGTGTGGGAGGAGCTCGGTGAGAACATGGAAAACGACTTTCGGTCGGCTCCAAGAAGTTTCTGGCAAACCGTCAGGCGACTCAGGAGGGGAAAGCAGTTTTCCACCAACACTGTATATGGTGGGGGTGGGGAACTGTTGACCTCGACTGGGGACGTCATCAGACGGTGGAAGGAATACTTCGAGGATCTTCTCAATCCCACCAGCACGTCTTCTGCAGAGGAAGCAGAGCTTGGGGACCCCGGGGGGGGGGCTCGTCTATCACTGGGGCTGAAGTGGCCAAGGTGGTAGGGAAACTCCTTGGCGGTAGGGCCCCGGGGGTGGATGAGGTTCACCCCGGGTTCCTCAAGGCTCTGGATGTTGTGGGGCTGTCCTGGTTGACACGTCTTTGCAACATCGCGTGGACATTGGGGGCAGTGCCTCTGGACTGGCAGACTGGGGTGGTGGTTCCCCTTTTCAAAAAGGGGGATCGGAGGGTGTGTTCCAACTATAGGGGGATCACACTCCTCAGCCTCCCCGGTAAGGTCTATGCGGGGGTACTGGAGAAGAGAGTCCGACTGATAGTTGAACCTCGGATCCAGGAGGAACAATGCGGATTCCGCCCCGGTCGTGGAACACAGGACCAGCTCTTTACCCTCGCTAGGATCCTGGAGGGTGCATGGGAGTTTGCTTAACCAGTCTACATGTGTAGGCATTCGACCGTGTCCCTCGGGGTATTCTGTGGGGGGTGCTCAGGGAGTATGGGGTACTGGGCTCTTTGTTACGAGCTATCCAGTCCCTGTACAAACAGAGCAGGAGTCTGGTTCGTATGGCTGGCAGTAAATCTGACTGGTTTCCAGTCAGAGTTGGACTCCGTCAGGGCTGCCCGTTGTCACCGGTTCTGTTCATAATTTTTATGGACAGAATTTCTCGGCGTAGCCAAGTGGCGGAGGGTGTCCGGTTTGGTGGTCTCAGGATTCCATGTCTGCTTTTTGCAGATGATGTGGTCTTGTTGGCTTCATCGAGCCGGGACCTCCAGCTCTTGCTGGACCAGTTTGCAGCCGAGTGTGAAGCTGTAGGGATGAGGATCAGCACCTCCAAGTCCGAGTCCATGGTACTCAGCCGGAAAAGGGTGGAGTGCTCTCTCCAGGTTGGAAGTGAGATCCTGCCTCAAGTGGAGGAGTTTAAATACCTCGCGGTCTTGTTCACAAGTGAGGGAATGATGGAGCGTGAGATTGACAGGCGGATCGGTGCAGCGTCAGCAGTAATGCGGGCTCTGTACCAGTCCGTTGTGGTGAAGAGAGAGCTGAGCAGAAAAGCAAAGCTCTCGATTTACCGTTCAATCTACGTCCCAACCCTCACCTATGGTCACGAGCTTTGGGTAGTGACCGAAAGAACGAGATCGCGGGTACAAGCGGCTGAAATGAGTTTTCTCCGCAGGATGTCTGGACTCTCCCTTAGAGACAGGGTTAGGAGCTCGGACATCCGGGAGAGACTCGGAGTGGAGCCGCTGCTCCTCCACGTCGAGAGGAGCCAGCTGAGATGGTTTGGGCATCTGGTTCGGATGCCTCCTGGACGCCTTCCTGGAGAGGTGTTCCGGGCATGTCCAACGGGGAGGAGGCCCCGGGGCAGACCAAGAACACGCTGGAGAGACTATATGTCTCGACTGGCCTGGGAACGCCTCGGTATACCCCCGGAGGAGCTAGAGTCGGTGGCTGGGGAGAGGGAGGTCTGGGTTTCTTTGCTCCGACTGCTTCCCCCGCGACCCGGACCCGGATAAGCGGTGGATAATGGATGGATGGATGGATGGAAACTTCAGGAAGCTGTCTACAACAACGCTCCTTTAGTCTGATATCATTTATATGAAGTCAGCAGGATGTTATTACAAGATTAAGCCGTAAAATATACAAAAATAGCCGTATTGTCTGAATCGGTTCAACAGATGCACAGACATGAATCAGTTTGGTAAAAATGTTTCTCATTACTTTTCCACATTAGGAATAGGCTTAAATAGTGTTCAGACCTACTATTTGTTTTTTGTTTTGCTTTTAAAAAGTTCGCAGGTGTCTAACGGCACTAGTACTATACCTAACACTATACCTAGCAACGTCTGTTTATCAGAACATTACGCACACACACACACACACATATATATATATATATGTGTGTGTGTGTGTGTGTGTGCGTAAATAAATTACAAACACATTAAATAACCTTACATCGTTTGTGGTTCTGTAATTGCATTTACAAACTATACTTGTGTACAATGACAATACTAACACTAATATTGTTTTCATATTTAAGGGAAAAAGGGATGCATTAGATGAAGTGGAAGATCTGCTCTTTCACAAGCCAAGACCCGGATGTTCGGTTGAAGCACCACAGAGTACGCCACGGATTCCATGGTACACGCTGGCCCTGTTTTCACTCCAATTGTGTGTGTTCCTTTAAAACAGCTGGTTCCTTGAGATGTCATCTTTCAAAATGTCATAGTAAAGTATCTACATGTCACCAAAGTTCTACCTTCAAATGTGAGCTTTGTGATTACAAAGATGTTTGCGATATAACCCTGCAGGGCTGAGTGAGGATTCCTTGGATGAAGAGAGAAAGGCAATGAGGGCTGAGATGGATAAAAAGGGTCCAAACATGAGTTGGAGCGAACCTTTTTTTTATGGCGGAAGGAGCTTGTTAAGCAGGAACCTTTGGTTGGTCTGGTTCGAGAATGATGGCTAGCATTGTTCTTGGAGAGTCAGGTGAGTAGTGTGTTTGTTTGCTGTACTTGTGACTCTGGCCCATTTCCGCATATTTTTTTTTATAGTTTTTGTAGGATTGCTTCACACTGCAAAACCTAGTGTGAACCAATCTAGTTTACTTGTCTAAAATGATACTTTACTTTTTTTCCCCCAAACAGTTCCAAAACTCTTAATGCGAAGTCATCAGCTGTTTGGATTATTTATTTCTTATTAACCAAGAAGCGTACAGCATTGTCCAACCACAGTAATGTTATTTAAAGGCAACAAGTTTTATCGCACACAACACTTGTCATGAAAGCGTCCCAAAAGAGGGCTATTTTTTTGGTCTTGGGATGATGGGATGGTTTTAGTCTGGATCCCTGCATAACTTATCAACTGAACCAGTGTTTGTCTAGAAATGTACAGGCTCAACATAATGACTGATAATCTGTATACTCTATTGTTTACTCTTCTCTCTCTCTCTAGATATGCAGTGAGTTTCGTAGAATAACTGCCATCAACCTGAAGAGTCAGTTGCATGGTGCACTGGACACATGTGCCAAAACTCTTTAAACTGTACAGAAATAGAATGGCAGCCTTTGGAGATGTTCAGGCCATTCTTGATAATCTAGATGAAAAGGTTTGTTGCTTATTTTAAGCACATTTGTTGCTGCTGCATTTCAACATGATTGGGGCATAGGGATTGGAGGCTGAATAGACTACAGGTCATAGTGTGAAGGCTGTATAGTGTTGTATAATTATTCAATTTAGCCTTCAAATTTATTGCATTCAAAATTATTGTACGGTATTTCTAACTCACTTTTTTTTTTTTTTTTTTTTTTGAATGATTGCCATGTTTTTCCCCTTATAGACATCGGTTATATTGAAAATGGTAGAAGCCTATTTACTGAGAGAAAACAAATAAACAAAAGCATGTGAAGTAGTTTATTTTTGGAGCTGTGAAGTTAGTTAAATTTTTCAAAATTAACTATGAACATGAACTAATTCATTTTCTTTATGTAATTATGTAAAGATGGACTGCAGTAAGAAAACTAGTGGGGCAGTGAATAATGCAGGTGGGCAGGGAAAAAAGCGGATAGGAGGTTAATTTAATTTATTTAGATGAGATCTTTAGCATCAGTTGTAGCAGAATCGTTTGTGTAATCGTTTGTAATATAACCTGATAATCTTTTACATTTGAAATTCTGTAGTTAATGAATCTGCATGCATAAGCAGTTTAGTTTTTCATTCAATATTTTTATAGAAAATATATTGAAGAGAAGAGAACAGAACATGTACATAATCTCTATATGTTTAATTATAGAGCTGGAATTCAACAAGGAGTACAAATGAGGTGACTACACTTGAGTGTTCTTTCACTACACTGCACGTCCTGAAGATCCCCGTAGTCCAGGCTGCCAGAGATGAGGATATGGCTGATATTTCTATTATTGTTGAGGGCAGTGAGGTATTGACAAAGCGTGACAACACAGCAGAGGCTTGCAAACTGTTGATCAAACTGATGTGTGCCATAAATAAGTGTCAAATGTGTATTATTGTTATATGGCCTTAGCATAGTATATTTTTAAAGAAAAGTCTGAATTTAAATGACAGTTCTTAGGGTGTAAAACCAATTGTTTCTTTGAAAAATAGTATTTGAATGTTAATTGGATTTAGGAAATCATGACACTGCCAATTTCAAATTTCAATGCCAGTTACACATCAGTTTGATCAACAGTTTGCAAGCCTCTGCTGTGTTGTCACGCTTTGTCAATACCTCACTGCCCTCAACAATAATAGAAATATCAGCCATATCCTCATCTCTGGCAGCCTGGACAACAGGGATCTTCAGGACGTGCAGTGTAGTGAAAGAACACTCAAGTGTAGTCACCTCAGTTGTACTCCTTGTTGAATTACAGCTCTATAATTAAACATATAGAGATTATGTACATGTTCTGTTCTCTTCTCTTCAATATATTTTCTATAAAAATATTGAATGAACTAAACTGCTTATGCATGCAGATTCATTAACTACAGAATTTCAAATGTAAAAGATTATCAGGTTATATTACAAACGATTACACAAACGATTCTGCTACAACTGATGCTAAAGATCTCATCTAAATAAATTAAATTAACCTCCTATCCGCTTTTTTCCCTGCCCACCTGCATTATTCACTGCCCCACTAGTTTTCTTACTGCAGTCCATCTTTACATAATTACATAAAGAAAATGAATTAGTCCATGTTCATAGTTAATTTTGAAAAATTTAACTAACTTCACAGCTCCAAAAATAAACTACTTCACATGCTTTTGTTTATTTGTTTTCTCTCGGTAAATAGGCTTCTACCGTTTTCAATATAACCAATGTCTAAAAGGGGAAAAAAATGGCAATCATTTAAAAAAAAAAAAAAAAAGTGAGTTAGAAATACTGCACAATAATTTTGAATGCAATAAATTTGAAGGCAAAATTGAATAATTATACAACACTATTCAGCCTTCACACTATGACCTGTAGTCTATTCAGCCTCCAATCCCTATGCCCCAATCATATTGAAATGCAGTAGCAACAAATGTGCTTAAAATAAGCAACAAACCTTTTTCATCTAGATTATCAAGAATGGCCTGGACATCTCCTCCAAAGTCTGCCATTCTATTCCTGTACAGATTAAGGAGTTTTGGCACATGTGTCCAGTGCACCATGCAACTGACTCTTCAGGTTGATGGCAGTTATTCTACGAAACTCTCTGCATATCTAGAGAGAGAGAGAGAGAAGAGTAAACAATAGAGTATACAGATTATCAGTCATTATGTACAGAGCCTGTACATTTCTAGACAAACACTGGTTCAGTTGATAATAGTCATGCAGGGATCCAGACTAAAACCATCCCGTCATCCCAAGGCCAAAAAAATAGCCCTCTTTTGGGACGCTTTCATGACAAGTGTTGTGTGCAATAAAACTTGTTGCCTTTAAATAACATTACTGTGGTTGGACAATGCTGTACGCTTCTGGGTTAATAAGTAAATAAATAAATAATCCAAACAGCTGATGACTTCGCATTATAAGAGTTTTGGAACTGTTTGGGGAAAAAAAGTTAAGTATCATTTTAGACAAGTAAACTAGATTGGTTCACACTAGGTTTTGCAGTGTGAAACAATACTACAAAAACTATAAAAAGAAAAATATGCTGAAATGGGCCGGAGTCACAAGTACAGCAAACAAACACACTACTCACCTGACTCTCCAAGAACAGTGCTGGCCATCATTCTCGAACCAGACTAACCAAAGGTTCCTGCTTAACAAGCTCCTTCCGCCGTAAAAAAAAGGTCCGCTCCAACTCATGTTTGGACCCTTTTTATCCATCTCAGCCCTCATTGCCTTTCTCTCTTCATCCAAGGAATCCACACTCAGCCCTGCAGGGTTATATCGCAAACATCTTTGTAATCACAAAGCTCACATTTGAAGGTAGAACTTTGGTGACATGTAGATACTTTACTATGACATTTTGAAAGATGACATCTCAAGGAACCAGCTGTTTTAAAGGAACACACACAATTGGAGTGACAACAGGGCCAGGGTGCACTATGGAATCCGTGGCGTACTCTGTGGTGCTTCAACCGAACATCCGGGTCTTGGCTTGTGAAAGAGCAGATCTTCCACTTCATCTAATGTATCCCTTTTTCCATTTAAAAATGAAAACAAGCATTGTCATTGTACACAAGTATAGTTTGTAATTGCAATTACAGAACCACAGGAGATGTAAGATTATTTAATGCGTTTGTAATTTATTTACGCGCACACACACACACACACATATATATATATATATATATATATATATATATATATATATATTACATTTAGCTAAATGTTTTGATAAACAGACGTTGCTAGGTATAGTGTTAGGTATAGCACTAGTGCTGTTAGACACCTGCGAACTTTTTAAAAGCAAAACAAAAAACAAATAGTAGGTCTGAACACTATTTAAGCCTATTCCTAATGTGGAAAAGTAATGAGAAACGTTTTTACCAAACTGATTCATGCCTGTGCTTCTGTTGAACCGATTCAGACAATACGGCTATTTTTGTATCTTTTACGGCTTAATCTTGTAATAACATCCTGCTGACTTCATATAAATGATATCAGACTAAAGGAGCGTTGTTGTAGACAGCTTCCTGAAGTTTCCATTCTACCTTTAAACAGCTCAGCAAACACTGAGGAGGCTCAATATAACGTTACCTACTCCAGTATATAAGGTGGAACAGAAAAAAGCCAGCCAACAAGATGCCAACTTAACATTTTCAAAATAGAACTTAAAAGAAATCGATCAGGCTTGTTACACAGCCTGTTTGAGTCTGTTACATTGGGCATTTGATTAAATGAAACAAACGGCTCATAATTAAACTGTCCATGGCTACCGTCGAGGTGGCAAAGTTAGCTAATATAACAATATATAGCTATAACATATAATATAGCTATAACAATGCCACGGCAAGTTTCCCTCACATATTCATGGCTTTAAGATAGAGTTAAAACCAGAAACGTAACTTTAAAATGCTTTGTGAACTAGGTTTTTACCTCAATTTTGAACTTCTCCAAACTTCGAGCCACAACAAAGAGAAGTCACCCATCTTTCACGCGTATTCCCGAACCTCCCACTGAGCATGCGCATGACTAGAACAGAGCATGCGCAGGTTTATCTTGATCAGTAACTTTTCCAAACAAATTTTCTCAACACATTTTTTTATGTTGTGCCTACAGGTTGATCAGAACAATACATTTCGAGTTAGATGAACTGTCACACAATTGAGTTCTATTCCCAACACACTATTTCAAGTATAATCAAATAAATTTGAAGATTTTTTACAGTGCATTAATCACTAGCCCAAAATCACTGCTACTGCCTAATAAAGGATTAGTGTATGTGGAATTATATATTTAAAACATTACATTACACCAAAAACCAGCCCTGAGATTGAGAATGTATTTTAACCTACTTAGCTTGTACCTTAATGTGTTTAAGCAGTTTTATTTCTTATTTTATTTCTTATACTGAGGTATGCGGTTCTGTGTGACACAAAAACCCACACAAATGCTCACATTGTCTTGTAAAATACACCACCAAACCACATAATTACTCAAATTAAAATAACTCATGTATGAGCGATTGTCATGTAATTTCAATGTTTTCTATGTCAGAGGGAAAAAAAGAGCTAGCTAAACCGGTTAGCTATAAAGTTTGTCATTCGAAAAAAAAAAACGGTTCAATATTAGGTATGTAAAGTATAGCAGTTTATAAAATAACATACGTAACATTAACGATGTTAACTACATTTGGGCGATACCAAAATCCTTATGTATCCGAAAATATAAGGTTAAATTGAAATACTTATGGGATGAAGCTGTTCCCTGAGGCCGGTCACATAAAAGAGCGCGAATCTTCGTCGTCTTCTTCTTCTGTGTTTTTACAGCGGTTCGCTTCTGCCACCTTCCGTTTTCTCATTCAGAGTTCACTCATTTTAAAGCTGTCGTCTTCAAAAACTTAAATAACAATGTCCTCCTATTTATCATAATCATTTCTGTCGTTTATGTCCCAGTCATTACATCAATATCCTAAAATAGTACAATATTAACAGAGCTTACCTATAACTGTATGGCATTTAACAAGTTAAAATAATGATTATTTTATTTAACTTTTATTACATCGTTTTCCAGACAGTTACCAGTATTCACTATGATGAGATGTGGGCCACATAAGATTAATACGCAGTATTTAATAAAATGCTCTGATCAGTGTAGTGTGCTAACTGCAATGGCAATCGCCTCGCCAGCCGACAGTGCCAATGTGCAGCCGCAAAGTGCTTTGTGTCTTTTTGGGGCTGGGCGCTTCAAGCCGCATTCGCTGTGCAGAAGTGAGAGCGCGCGGAAGTAGTCGTGTGACTGAAAAGACAGCATTTAAGACTCGTAGCTGCAGATTTGCGCAGATGTAGTCATTGACTTGTGTTTGTGCAAGAGAAATATCACCCCCCAAAAAATCTAAATAAATACATGTATATATATTTCTGAGTAGACTTTCTACAGCTGTGTAACATGCACTGCACATATTCACATGTTGGTTTGCGAATGTGCAAGTTTTATACGAGTGTGCGAACGTGTTTTGCACAATATTTACTGCTGCAACTGGAGCAAAACTGAGACTATGATAGTTTTGTTTTTGTGTGTGTAGAACTGGATTTGTGCAGCTGCAGTGAAGGGTTTGTGAAGGTGTAACTTTTAAGCTGTACTTGTGAGAGAGGAAAAAAATCTACAGGTTTACAACTGCTGAAGTGATTTTCTCTGTGACTTCAAATTTACTGATACACATGTGTGACTATTTTCTACAACTACAAATCTCACTGTAACAGGTGCCCAGGGGTTTTGCATAAAATAAACCTCCATAGTTGTTGGGGGGCTGAGGGTGCCTGCCACTGCTACTGAAAAAAAAATTCTAAAGGAAAAACAAACTGTTTTGTACATTTGTGTTTTTCATATTTTGTATATACTCTTCAAAGACCTTAGAAGCCCCCTTGGGGTGCATGACCTGGCAAGCCTCTAAAACACAAAATACAAATTGTACAAAGCTGTGCTTATCATAGAACCTTCTCCATTTCTTTTTGTTTTGCTTCCAATGTATGTGTACTCGTGCCATCATACATGTTACAGCTATGAAACACTATGTTTTGTGCAAATTGTTTATTACTATCAGTAACATTATTATCACATTCTGTCTTTTAACTTCTAAGTTACATAAGTGTTCCTCAACATGGTATCTAAAATACATCTGTGACTTTATATGTACTTAATAAAGAGAACTAGAATGTTCACTCTTCTCTGTTAAGTTATCCTACTTACAACAAATAAAAACACAAAACAAGTTAAATGACAAAGTTGAGTGGTTTTGCTTTGTATAAAAGCGTATTCTTAGCCTGCAGTGTGAAGACAGCTGGGCAAAATACTCAATCTCAAAAGCCTTCCTATTCCCTATGTGTTGTCCACTGTGTGAAAATGTTTACATTTATATAAATGTTTATATCCAAGCATAGCTGCACATACCTGGCAAAAAATTAACTATTCTAACAGCTACATTTATTGAGATTACTGTCTATCAACTTAACCTGAGTTAACAATTTAATAGTAATTTAACCCCTTATAAAAATCAAGGCCTTTTTTTTCCATTTTCCGCCTGAAATTACATACTCAAATCTGGAAGCTTCCTGTTCAGGGAGTGAATAAACTAGAGGCAGTATCATGATTGAATTTTACAGAAAACCATTAAAATTTGTAAGAATAACTATTTAGAGGTATTGAAATCTATCTTAAGTAATCAAAATCTGATAAAAACAATCTTGAACATAGGCTTTTCTTTGAAGTTGATACCTCCTACTGCTTTGAAGTTATTCGCTGAAGTAGACAGTGAGCAGGAGGCCTCTTCAAGTGTCCCTTTGGAGTCTCTAAAGACCCCAAGCTCACCATAAGGAAAATTATTACTTTAGTGCAGAAATACAGCGTATTTACCATGTCTGGACCTAAAACAATATCTTACAATATAGAAACTAGTCTCATGTACTGCTCCTAGTGGCCTTTCACCCTCATCAACTTTTTGTTATGTTGTATTTTTTCCGATTTATCACGTTTCTAAACCAGCATTGTCCCTTTAAATGCCAGAGGAGTTGGGAGTCGGGAGCTTCACCTTGATTGGCTGTAGAGCTAGGCAACCTCCCTCACACCCCTTCCTGTATTTAAATGGCATCAGTGGGGGAAATACATCTAGCAAAAGAAATCTAAGCTTGAAAACATGTTTATTATCTTGGCCGTTGTTTGTTGAATTTGAGGCTGCCAAATAAAACCGTTTGAGTCATCTCACGCAGCATCTGGGTCTGTTAGTCGCTGAAAACTAATGTGTTCTGCTGAAATATGGTCTGTGTTGGTCCCTCCCTTCTGGTGTGTGCATCGCCATAACTCTGCCCGACTGGTCTACAGACTTGATTGATGTGTCGTTGGAAAGCCGAGAGACTAAGCTACACGGTTGTATGCTTCTCATGAGCTCAGATCTCATCCTCATCTTTCAAAGTGTACCTTTATCTTAAACATTGATGTAAAAACGTATGTAAGAAAACATTAAAAGAACATTCATGTAACGTTCACATGGAATGTGGGGGAACATATTTTATTTTTTTTATTATTGTACTTCTATTATTCTTTACACAAACATGAGGATTAATAACGAATGGTTTGACGAAAATACTCAAATTTGGTCTCGTTTCGAAGGTGACAAACTAAGGTAAGCGCTGGTATACTTTTTGTGTTACTCACTTCTGAGTTCTTCAGGCTTCGAGACGCAACGGTTTTGGGGTTTATTTGAGGATGAGCTCTGAGGTTTGGAATAACCATTTCTTTCGGATTTCATCTTTTAGACATCGCATTAGAGTATAATCCTCATAATCATGTGAGTCTGCCCATTCACTGATGTATGTACACATTAACGCAAATGTGGCTCAGTGAAATTTTTGAATATCTATACTGTAGCTAACTAATATTTATTCATAACAGCTGTCCTGGCAAGGTAGCTATACTTCGACCAAAAATACTTATTTATCGAATGGAATTACGTATTAGCAAAATCAATGAAAGAGACTTGACGCTTAAATTTGGTACACTGACGGTCGACTTTGGACCTGTAATACTTGAGATATACCGGGGGATATAAACAGTGTGTGTGTGTTAGCACAGACACAAATATAGTTAGCTAGCAAGATAGCTAATGTTAGCTAACGGTAAATAGCCACTAACTTGCAATTAGTGATAAGAAAGAACAAGAAAACTATATCATGTTAAGGTAGCATTCAGGGGAAAGATGACTTTCAGGGAACATTTCCAAAGTTTCCACAACCATAATTGAATGTTAAGCGAATGTTTTTACGTTGCACATAATCAGACCATTCAAAGACAATGTTCCTAGTAAAATTGTTGGTGCAAGTGAAGTTGAGGTCATATTCTGAGAATGTTATCCTAACTTCAACATTAAGCAAACTGAACAGTGTTGAGGGAACATTCCAAAGCAACCAAAATATAACATTATGGGAAGGTTCTAAACACATTCCAAGACAACATTCCTAGAATGTTAAATTATTGGTGTAAATAATGTTCCCAGAACATTTTTGTAACTTGAGAAAAATGTTCTGAAAATGTTAAAAAAAACTGAGCAAATTCATGTAGAGGGAACATTCCAGTGCAACGTTCCCACAACCAAAATGGAACATTAGGGGAATGTTCTGAGAACGTAATTTTGTTAGCTGGGAGCCACCTAAT
Source organism: Hoplias malabaricus (assembly GCF_029633855.1). NCBI lineage: Eukaryota > Metazoa > Chordata > Actinopteri > Characiformes > Erythrinidae > Hoplias > Hoplias malabaricus. The sequence continues at coordinate 30,579,724 of NC_089819.1, forward strand.
AATCAAAATCAACCAGCAGTTTTCTTGCCCTGAAAGAAAAAAAAAAAAAAAATATATATATATATATATATTAAAATATATGAGTTAAAATATATGTTTTATGACGTAAAAAAATTACACAAAGCTATTATTTTTAAAGTGGTCTATTTTGGTATAGGGCAGCTGTATGTCTAATATGGAGAGGTAGGTATCAGGCTTACTCCAAAAGTTATCTTTCTTAATCCTGTATCTATTTGTCTTATGACAAATATGCCAAATTTCATATTGCTATTGTCACACTGCATGTTCTATGCAGTATGCTAAGAATCTAATTCTGATCTTTTATAGTTTTTTATATTCACGTAAAATCACAGAGATACGAGGAGAGAAGACATACACACTGCTTATCTAATACTAAAAGGCTGTTTATTTCTGTTGTCAGGTATGGAGAATTTAATATGAAATCTGATACACTCTTCCCAGCAGGCACAGGACGTCAATTTGACGTCAGAAAGGCGTTGGTCTCTAACGTTGGACAGACGTTGAGTTTTAGTTGGAAATGAAAATCGGGTTGACGTCTAAACCCAACATTGATGTGACGTCAAGACTCAACGTTGGTTAGACTTTGAAATATGGTTAGTAATCAAAGTCAGATATTACTCAAAAATTAACGTCAGGATGACGTCAAGCTCCAACGTTGTGTAAATGTTGATTTTTAGTTGGAAATGAAAATCGGGTTGACGTCTAAACCCAACATTGATGTGACGTCAAGACTCAACGTTGGTTAGACGTTGAAATATGGTTAGTAATCAAAGTCAGATATTACTCAAAAATTAACGTCAGGATGACGTCAAACTCCAACATTGTGTAGATGTTGATTTTTAGTTGGAAATGAAAATAGGGTTGACGTCCAAACCCAACATTGATGTGACGTCAAGACTCAACGTTGGTTAGACATTGAAATATGGTTAGTAATCAAAGTCAGATATTACTCAAAAATTAACGTCAGGATGACGTCAAACTCCAACGTTGTGTAGATGTTGATTTTTAGTTGAAAATGAAAATCGGGTTGACGTCTAAACCCAACATTGATGTGACATCAAGACTCAACGTTGGTTAGACGTTGAAATATGGTTAGTAATCAAAGTCAGATATTAGTCAAAAATCAACGTCAGGATGTCGGCAAACTCCAACGTTGTGTAGATGTTGATTTTTAGTTGGAAATGAAAATCGGGTTGATGTCTAAACCCAACATTGGTGTGACATCAAGATCCAACGTAGGTTAGATGTTGAATTATGGTTAGTTATCAAAGTCAGATATTAGTCAAAAATTAACGTTGGGATGACGTCAAGCTCCAATGTTGTGTAGTTGGCGATTTTTAGTTGGAAATGAAAATCGGGTTGACATCTAAACCCAACATTGATGTGACGTCAAGAACTAACATTGGTTAGACGAAGTATTGTTAGTAATCAAAGTCAGATATTACTCAAAATTTAACATCAGGATGATGTCATGCTCCAATGTTGTATAGATGTTGATTTTTAGTTGGAAATGAAAATCGGGTTGACGTCAAATCCCAACATTGGTGTGACATCAAGACTCAATGTAGTTTAGACATTGAATTATGGTTAGTAATCAAAGTCAGATATTACTCAAAAATTAACATTTGGATGACGTCAAGCTCCAATGTTGTTTTAGTTGTAATGAAAATTGGGTCGACGTCTAAACCCAACACTGGTGTGACATAGAGACTCAACACTACCGTATTTCACATTTACAGCATACTACTGTAATTAAATAATACAATACTTTACTGTAAAAACTGATTTACAGTAAATAACTGGCAGCTGAGCTCCCAGACAATTACTGTATTTTTACAGGAACATTAATGTATTTCAACTTCACAAAATACTACTGTAATTGAATAAAACTTAACTGTAAATATTGGGATTTACAGTAAATACCTGGCAACAGAGTTTCCAGCCAATTACTGCATTTGTACAGGAACAAGATTGTATTTAAAATTTACAGAATACTACTGTAATTGCATAATACAATCTTTTACTCTAAATATTTAAATGTACAGTAATACTTTCAGCAGAATTGCCAGCCATTTACTGCCTTTTTTCAGAAACAATACCTTTTTACAGAGGAACACTAATTACAAACAGTATCTAAATTACATTCAATTATTTACATATACTGAACAATACCAGCACGTAATAATTTTTTATTAAGATTATAGTGTTACTATTAAATAAAAAAGAAAATCCAAGTCTGCCAAGCATGAATACTTTAAAAATACTATAACCATAACATACACAAAAGAAGTCCAAATCTACATTCAGAATTAAAATCAGTAACACGCTTTATTAAAACTGAATATATGCAAAATGTGGACAAATTTCAAGTACTACATAACATGTTCAAATCATTTGTTTTTACTTAAACATTATATTTTTGCCCCTTATGATATTTGCTTCTTTTTTCTAACCAAAAATACTTTACAATATCCAATTACATTATTGCCTTGATGAATTACAAGAAAGGTGCCCAAATCTTTATAGTAAAACATTACGTTATATCACATGACTTTTGATCTTACCAGACAACTCAAATATTGACCGTAAAACATCATGAAAAATGTAATAAAAAATATGTAATCTGGATTGCTAAAACATTTTATTTCAAATATCATCAGTGAACCCAACATGTTACTTACTTAGAGTCAGTTTTGTGTTGAACATGACCCTTTAAATACAAACCGGATTCCAAAAAAGTTGGGACACTAAACAAATTGTGAATAAAAACTGAATGCAATGACGTGGAGGTGCCAACATCTAATATTTTATTCAGAATAGAACACAAATCACAAATCAAAAGTTTAAACTGAGAGAATGGATCATTTTAAGGGAAAAATATGTTGTTTCAAAATTTCATGGCATCAACAAATCCCAAAAAAGTTGGGACAAGGCCATTTTTTACCACTGTGTGGCATCCCCCCTTCTTCTTACAACACTCAAAAGATGTCTGGGGAGAGAGGAGACCAGTTTCTCAAGTTTAGAAATAGGAATGCTCTCCCATTCATGTCTAATACAGGCCTCTAACTGTTCAATCGTCTTGGGCCTTCTTTGTCGCACCTTCCTCTTTATGATGCGCCAAATGTTCTCTATAGGTGAAAGATCTGGACTGCAGGTTGGTCATTTCAGTACCCGGATCCTTCTCCTACGTAGCCAAGATGATGTGATTGCTGCAGAATGTGGTCTGGCATTATCTTGTTGAAAAATGCAGGGTCTTCCCTGAAAGAGATGACGTCTAGATGGGAGCATGTGTTTTTCTAGAACCTGAACATAGTTCTCTGCATTAATGGTGCCTTTCTAGACACGCAAGCTGCCCATGCCACAAGCACTCATGCAACCTCATACCATCAGTGATGCAGGCTTCTGAACGGAGCTTTGATACGTTGATACTTCAAAACGTGACTCATCTGTCCACAGAACAGTCTTCCATTTTGCCACACTCCATTTTAAAAGACCCCGGGCCCAGTGCAAACGTCTGAGCTTGTGGAGCTTGCTTTGAAATGGCTTCCCCTTTCCACTGTAGAGTTTCAGCTGGCAACGCCGGATGGCACGGTGGATTGTGTTCACTGACAATGCTTTCTGGAAGTATTTCTGAGCCCATTCTGTTATTTCCTTGACAGTGGCATTCCTGTTTGAGGTGCAGTGATGTTTAAGGGCCCAGAGATCACAAGCATCCAGTAGAGTTTTACGGCCTTGACCCTTATGCACAGCAATTGTTCCAGATTCTCTGAATCTTTTGGTCTTCCAGCTGTTCATTATATGCTCAATATTTTCCTTTTTGCCACTTATTGCTACTTGTCCCAACTTTTTGGGATTTGTTGACACTGTGAAATTTTGAATGGACATATATATTTTTTAAATGTTACATTTACTCAGATTAAACTTTTGATCTGTCATCTATGTTCTATTACGAATAAAATATTGACATTTGCCATCTCCACATCATTGCATTCAGTTCTTATTCAGAATTTGTTTAGTGTCCCAAATTTTTGGAATCCGGTTTGTAAATAAAATTTCATTCAAAGTCCATCAGTTTCTTTAAAGAGAGGATACACACGGATGCATGGTTCAGGACTTCTTGGTTGCTCTTTACGTAGACCACCCCTGAGGATTTGTACCAATGAGGCATCTATAAAAATAAAAATTCCATAGTTAGTAATATAGCATGTGGAAATAAAAAAGTTGCAATAAAAATTTTGTACACAAGAGGATACAGTAAGGGGAAGATCAGATGACATCATGGGCAAGACAATTTTTAAAACTAAACATAACAAAAATATCCTTATTTTTGTGCTTGGTAGATTATATCTTTGTTGTAAAAATGCTTCTTCGCAATAAATCTTATACTGTTGGAATCATGTTAATTTCCCTTTGAAATGGTGCCACATTTATAAGGAACATGCATTTGTGGGATGAGCAGTAGAGATGAGTATGTGGGTTGTGCCAATGAAACATTAGCCCAATCCTCTCTGCCGATGCCAAAGAGCTTATTCTGCCATTGACTCGTTTGGTGAGTTGTGACTGGCTGACTGAAGTTTGAAGAAACAAGACATATTGGCAATTTAACAATGCATTCTTTTAACAAATAGGAGCTTCAGTAGTGTGTGGAAGAACCATAAACAGCCAAAACTGCCCAGGACTTTCTCTTCATGATGGTCACCATCCTGGTTACACACTGCTGGTCACACACGTGGTTGTGTTGGTCACTGTGGCATGAACAGCACGCCCAAGCTGATCCCACAAGTGTTCATTAGGGTTGAGGTCAGGAGCTAGCAGGCCATTCCATCCTCTCCACTACCAAATTCTGGAGGTAGTCTCTGATAAACACAGCTCTGTGGGGGCAAGTGTTGTCATTTTGGAGGATAGAGTTTGGTCCCAGACTGTGGAGATATGGGATTGCCACTGGTTGTAGAATTTCATATCAATATCAATGCATTGAGATTGCTTCCAATGACGATAAGCCTCATTTTTCAAGTGAAGGAGATGCCACATCACACCATCACACAAAATAAGCTGTTTGGCACTGGCAGTGAGTATTTGACAAATTTTTCACTGGCGCAACCCACATACTCAGCTCTACTGCTCATCTCACAAAAGCATGTTTCTTACAAATGTAGCACCATTTAAAAGAGAAATTAACAATAATGGTATAAGGTTTATTGGCAAGAAGCACTGTTACAACAAAGAAATAATCAACCAGACACAAATTTCCTTACTTTTTGTGCTATGTTTATTTTTCTGCAAGTAATCAGAGCAAATGAGTGAGGTAAAGGGTGAATTACATTAATAATTACAGTTAGATAATGCAGCATGTCCTATTTGGTGCTAAAAAAAACACTAATACTTTGAAATTGTATTTTGTTATGGCTTTCATGGCTTTTGTTATACCTGTCAAATGGCTTGAAAATGTTGGTAACCCACTGATGGTAGGCCACTGCTGGTCCACCATTGGACCGCTCAGATTATTGCCCACTTAAGAACATCTCAGTAGTTTTTGATCTCCTAAAACTAATTTTAAATGATTTTAATGATTTCTTATTCTATAATTTTACATTTTGTTCATGGTATCTCACAACTGAATTTTGTTATGTTATGTCAATATGGCATCAGAATAATGTTTTGAACACACTGCATTTTGGTTTCTTAACATTGCAGCTTGGGGCAGCACGATGGTGCTGCAGGTACTGTCGCTGTCACACAGCTCTAGGGTCCTGGAGCGGCAGGTGACTGTCGCTGTCACACAGCTCTAGGGTCCTGGAGCGGCATGTGACTGTGAGTAGTTTGGTGTGCTTTTCCTGTGTCCACGGGGGTTTCCTCCAGGTATTCAGGTTTCCTTCCAAAGTCCAAAAACACATGTTGTTAGGTGGATTGGTGACTCAAAAGTGTCCATAGGTGTGAATGTATGAGTGTGTGTCACCCTGCGAAGGACTGGCGACCCCTCTAGGGTGTGTTCCTGCCTTGCTCCCAGTAATTCGTAGTAGGCTCAGGACCCACTGCGACCCAGAACTGGATTAGTGGTTACAGACAATGAATTAATTAATTAATTTCAGTATGGTAGAGTATGATGTATGGAATTTTTTATAAAATTCAACTTGGGACTGCAACAGGTAGTGTCGCTTTCACACAAATCTAGGGTGCTGCAGCTGTAGGTTCGAACCCCACTCCGCATGACTGTCTGTGATTAGTTGGGTGTGTTCTCCCTGTGTTCATGTGGGTTTTCTCCGGGTGCTCCAATTTGCTCCCATGGTCCAAAAACACATGTTGGTAGCTCAATTGGCTACTCAAAACTGTCCATAGGTATAAGTGTGTGAATGAGTGTGTGAGTGTGTGTCGCACTGTGAAGGACAAGTGCCCCACTGATTCCAGGTAGGCTCCGGACCCACTGCAACCCTAAAGTGGATAAGCAGTTACATTTAATAAATGAATGAATATTGCATCTTAAACCAACTAAGTATATCCAATATTGTTAGAATGTCACATTGAGTTGACATTTAGATTATGATGTTTATCATACACTGGGTTTTGATTACCAATACCTAACAAATAAATGTAGGTATTTTACATCAAGATGACGTTAAATTTGAAGTACTGAACTCCATGACCTAAAACCTACAAAATATCAATGTCTATTGATGTTAGTCTAATGTTTACCAGGCGTTGGGTTTTGGTCACCCTATATTATAACTTAAGGTTGGCATTTTTTATATCAACTTGACATCAGGATGTGACGTTTGGAAAATGTTGGATTTTGGTTACATAACATCACAACTTAAAACCAACAAATTTTCAACGTCTATTGATGTTAGAATGGCAGGTTGAACTGACGTTAAAATTCAGACGTTTATCAAACGTTGGGATTTGGTCACCATACCTTACAACTTATTGTTGGTAATTTACGTCAATTTGACATCAGCATGTGACATTTGGAAGATGTTGAATTTTGGTTACATAACATCACTACTTAAAACCAACAAATTATCAACGTCTATTGATGTTAGAATGGCAAGTTGAACTGACGTTAAAATTCAGACGTTTATCAGACGTTGGGATTTGGTCACCAAACCTTACAGCTTATTGTTGGTAATTTACGTAAATTTGACCTCAGGATGTGACGTTTGGAAGATGTTGGATTTTGGTTACATAACATCACAAAATAAAACCAACAAATTATCAACGTCTATTGATGTTAGAATGGCAGGTTGAACTGACGTTAAAATTCAGACGTTTATCAGACGTTGGGATTTGGTCACCATACCTTACAGCTTAATGTTGGTAATTTACGTCAATTTGACATCAGGATGTGACGTTTGGAAGATGTTGGATTTTGGTTGCATAACATCACAAAATAAAACCAACAAATTATCAACGTCTATTGATGTTAGAATGGCAGGTTGAACTGACGTTAAAATTCAGACGTTAATCAGAGGTTGGGATTTGGTCACCATACCTTACAACTAAATGTTGGTAATTTACGTCAATTTGACATCAGGATGTGACGTTTGGAAGATGTTGGATTTTGGTTACATAACATAACTACTTATAACCAACAAATTATCAACGTCTATTGATGTTAGAATGGCAAGTTGAACTGACGTTAAAATTCAGACGTTTATCAGACGTTGGGATTTGGTCACCAAACCTTACAGCTTAATGCTGGTAATTTACGTAAATTTGACCTCAGGATGTGACGTTTGGAAGATGTTGGATTTTGGTTACATAACATCACAAAATAAAACCAACAAATTTTCAACGTCTATTAACGTTAGAATGGCAGGTTGAACTGACGTTAAAATTCAGATGTTTATCAGACGTTGGGATTTGGTCACCATACCTTACAGCTTAATGTTGGTAATTTACGTCAATTTGACATCAGGATGTGACGTTTGGAAGATGTTGTATTTTGGTTACATAACAGCACAAATTAAAACCAACAAATTATCAATGTCTATTGATGTTAGAATGGCAGGTTGAACTGACGTTAAAATTCAGACGTTTATCAAACGTTGGGATTTGGTCACCATAACTTACAGCTTAATGTTGGTAATTTACGTCAATTTGACATCAGGATGTGACGTTTGGAAGATGTTGTATTTTGGTAACATAACATCACTACTTATAACCAACAAATTATCAACGTCTATTGGTGTTAGAATGGCAAGTTGAACTGACGTTAAAATACAGACATTTATCAGACATTGGGATTTGGTCACCATACCTTACAGCTTAATGTTGGTAATTTACGTCAATTTGACATCAGGATGTGACGTTTGGAAGATGTTGGATTTTGGTTGCATAACATCACTACTTAAAACCAACAAATTATCAATGTCTATTGATGTTAGAATGGCAGGTTGAACTGACGTTAAAATTCAGATGTTTATCAGACGTTGGGATTTGGTCACCATACCTTACAACTAAATGTTGGTAATTTACGTCAATTTGACCTCAGGATGTGACGTTTGGAAGATGTTGGATTTTGGTTGCATAACATCACTACTTAAAACCAACAAATTATCAACGTCTATTGATGTTAGAATGGCAGGTTGAACTGACGTTAAAATTCAGACGTTTATCAGACGTTGGGATTTGATCACCATACCTTACAGCTTAATGTTGGTAATTTACGTCAATTTGACATCAGGATGTGACGTTTGGAAGATGTTGGATTTTGGTTGCATAACATCACTACTTAAAACCAACAAATTATCAACGTCTATTGATGTTAGAATGGCAGGTTGAACTGACGTTAAAATTCAGACGTTTATCAGACGTTGGGATTTGGTCACCAAACCTTACAGCTTATTGTTGGTAATTTACGTCAATTTGACATCAGGATGTGACGTTTGGAAGATGTTGTATTTTGGTTACATAACAGCACAAATTAAAACCAACAAATTATCAATGTCTATTGATGTTAGAATGGCAGGTTGAACTGACGTTAAAATTCAGACGTTTATCAAACGTTGGGATTTGGTCACCATACCTTACAGCTTAATGTTGGTAATTTACGTCAATTTGACATCAGGATGTGACGTTTGGAAGATTTTGTATTTTGGTTACATAACATCACTACTCATAACCAACAAATTATCAATGTCTATTGGTGTTAGAATGGCAAGTTGAACTGACGTTAAAATTCAGACGTTAATCAGAGGTTGGGATTTGGTCACCATACCTTACAACTTAATGTTGGTAATTTACATCAATTTGACATCAGGATGTGACGTTTGCAAGATGTTGGATTTTGGTTACATAACATCACTACTTAAAACCAACAACTTATCAATGTCTATTGATGTTAGAATGGCAGGTTGAACAGACGTTAAAATTCAGATGTTTATCCAACGTTGGGATTTAGTCACCATAACTTACTGCTTAATGTTGGTAATTTACGTCAATTTGACATCAGGATGTGACGTTTGGAAGATGTTGGATTTTGGTTGCATAACATCACTACTTAAAACCAACAAATTATCAACGTCTATTGATGTTAGAATGGCAGGTTGAACTGACGTTAAAATTCAGACGTTTATCAGACGTTGGGATTTGGTCACCATACCTTACAGCTTAATGTTGGTAATTTACGTCAATTTGACATCAGGATGTGACGTTTGGAAGATGTTGGATTTTGGTTGCATAACATTACAAAATAAAACCAACAAATTATCAACGTCTATTGATGTTAGAATGGCAGGTTGAACTGACGTTAAAATTCAGACGTTAATCAGAGGTTGGGATTTGGTCACCATACCTTACAACTAAATGTTGGTAATTTACGTCAATTTGACATCAGGATGTGACGTTTGGAAGATGTTGGATTTTGGTTACATAACATAACTACTTATAACCAACAAATTATCAACGTCTATTGATGTTAGAATGGCAAGTTGAACTGACGTTAAAATTCAGACGTTTATCAGACGTTGGGATTTGGTCACCATACCTTACAGCTTAATGTTGGTAATTTACGTCAATTTGACATCAGGATGTTACGTTTGGAAGATGTTGTATTTTGGTTACATAACAGCACAAATTAAAACCAACAAATTATCAATGTCTATTGATGTTAGAATGGCAGGTTGAACTGACGTTAAAATTCAGACGTTTATCAAACGTTGGGATTTGGTCACCATAACTTACAGCTTAATGTTGGTAATTTACGTCAATTTGACATCAGGATGTGACGTTTGGAAGATGTTGTATTTTGGTTGCATAACATCACTACTTATAACCAACAAATTATCAACGTCTATTGGTGTTAGAATGGCAAGTTGAACTGACGTTAAAATACAGACGTTTATCAGACATTGGGATTTGGTCACCATACCTTACAGCTTAATGTTGGTAATTTACGTCAATTTGACATCAGGATGTGATGTTTGGAAGATGTTGGATTTTGGTTGCATAACATCACTACTTAAAACCAACAAATTATCAATGTCTATTGATGTTAGAATGGCAGGTTGAACTGACGTTAAAATTCAGATGTTTATCAGACGTTGGGATTTGGTCACCATACCTTACAACTAAATGTTGGTAATATACGTCAATTTGACCTCAGGATGTGACGTTTGGAAGATGTTGGATTTTGGTTGCATAACATCACTACTTAAAACCAACAAATTATCAACGTCTATTGATGTTAGAATGGCAGGTTGAACTGACGTTAAAATTCAGACGTTTATCAGACGTTGGGATTTGGTCACCATACCTTACAGCTTAATGTTGGTAATTTACGTCAATTTGACATCAGGATGTGACGTTTGGAAGATGTTGGATTTTGGTTGCATAACATCACTACTTAAAACCAACAAATTATCAACGTCTATTGATGTTAGAATGGCAGGTTGAACTGACGTTAAAGTTCAGATGTTTATCAGAGGTTGGGATTTGGTCACCATACCTTACAGCTTAATGTTGGTAATTTACGTCAATTTGACATCAGGATGTGACGTTTGGAAGATGTTGTATTTTGGTTACATAACATCACTACTCATAACCAACAAATTATCAATGTCTATTGATGTTAGAATGGCAAGTTGATCTGACGTTAAAATTCAGACGCTAATCAGACATTGGGATTTGGTCACCATACTTTACAGCTTAATGTTGGTAATTTACGTCAATTTGACATCAGGATGTGACGTTTGGAAGATGTTGGATTTTAGTTGCATAACATCACTACTTAAAACCAACAAATTATCAACGTCTATTGATGTTAGAATGGCAGGTTGAACTGACGTTAAAATTCAGACGTTAATCAGAGGTTGGGATTTGGTCACCATACCTTACAGCTTAATTTTGGTAATTTACATCAATTTGACATCAGGATGTGACGTTTGCAAGATGTTGGATTTTGGTTACATAACATCACTACTTAAAATCAACAACTTATCAATGTCTATTGATGTTAGAATGGCAGGTTGAACTGACGTTAAAATTCAGATGTTTATCAGACGTTGGGATTTGGTCACCATACCTTACAGCTTAATGTTGGTAATTTACGTCAATTTGACATCAGGATGTGACATTTGAAAGATGTTGGATTTTGGTTACATAACATCACAAAATAAAACAAACAATTTATCAACGTCTATTGATGTTAGAATGGCAGGTTGAACTGACGTTAAAATTCAGACATTTATCAGACGTTGGGATTTGGTCACCATACCTTACAGCTTAATGTTGGTAATTTACATCAATTTGACATCAGGATGTGACGTTTGGAAGATGTTGGATTTTGGTTACATAACATCACTACTTAAAACCAACAAATTATCAATGTCTATTGATGTTAGAATGGCAGGTTGAACTGACGTTAAAATTCAGATGTTTATCAGACATTGGGATTTGGTCACCATATCTTACAGCTTAATGTTGGTAATTTACGTCAATTTGACATCAGGATGTGACGTTTGGAAGATGTTGTATTTTGGTTACATAACAGCACAAATTAAAACCAACAAATTATCAATGTCTATTGATGTTAGAATGGCAGGTTGAACTGACGTTAAAATTCAGACGTTTATCAAACGTTGGGATTTGGTCACCATAACTTACAGCTTAATGTTGGTAATTTACGTCAATTTGACATCAGGATGTGACGTTTGGAAGATGTTGGATTTTGGTTACATAACATCACTACTTAAAACCAACAAATTATCAACGTCTATTGATGTTAGAATGGCAAGTTGAACTGACGTTAAAATTCAGACGTTAATCAGAGGCTGGGATTTGGTCACCATACCTTACAACTAAATGTTGTTAATTTACGTCAATTTGATATCAGGATGTGACGTTTGGAAGATGTTGGATTTTGGTTACATAACATCACTACTTATAACCAACAAATTATCAACGTCTATTGATGTTAGAATGGCAAGTTGAACTGACGTTAAAATTCAGACGTTTATCAGACGTTGGGATTTGGTCACCAAACCTTACAGCTTATTGTTGGTAATTTACGTAAATTTGACCTCAGGATGTGACGTTTGGAAGATGTTGGATTTTGGTTACATAACATCACAAAATAAAACCAACAAATTTTCAACGTCTATTAACGTTAGAATGGCAGGTTGAACTGACGTTAAAATTCAGACGTTTATCAGACGTTGTTATTTGGTCACCAAACCTTACAGCTTATTGTTGGTAATTCACGTAAATTTGACCTCAGGATGTGACGTTTGGAAGATGTTGGATTTTGGTTACATAACATCACAAAATAAAACCAACAAATTTTCAACGTCTATTAACGTTAGAATGGCAGGTTGAACTGACGTTAAAATTCAGATGTTTATCAGACGTTGGGATTTGGTCACCATACCTTACAGCTTAATGTTGGTAATTTACGTCAATTTGACATCAGGATGTGACGTTTGGAAGATGTTGGATTTTGGTTGCATAACATTACAACTTAAAACCAACAAATTGTCAACGTCTATTGATGTTAGAATGGCAGGTTGAACTGATGTTAAAATTCAGACGTTTATCAGACGTTGGGATTTGGTCACCATATCTTACAGCTTAATGTTGGTAATTTACTTCAATTTGACATCAGGATGTGACGTTTGGAAGATGTTGGATTTTGGTTACATAACATCACTACTTAAAACCAACAAATTATCAATGTCTATTGATGTTAGAATGGCAGGTTGAACTGACGTTAAAAGTCAGATGTTTATCAGACATTGGGATTTGGTCACCATATCTTACAGCTTAATGTTGGTAATTTACGTCAATTTGACATCAGGATGTGACGTTTGGAAGATGTTGTATTTTGGTTACATAACAGCACAAATTAAAACCAACAAATTATCAATGTCTATTGATGTTAGAATGGCAGGTTGAACTGACGTTAAAATTCAGACGTTTATCAAACGTTGGGATTTGGTCACCATAACTTACAGCTTAATGTTGGTAATTTACGTCAATTTGACATCAGGATGTGACGTTTGGAAGATGTTGGATTTTGGTTACATAACATCACTACTTATAACCAACAAATTATCAACGTCTATTGATGTTAGAATGGCAAGTTGAACTGACATTAAAATTCAGACGTTAATCAGAGGCTGGGATTTGGTCACCATACCTTACAACTAAATGTTGTTAATTTACGTCAATTTGACATCAGGATGTGACGTTTGGAAGATGTTGGATTTTGGTTACATAACATCACTACTTATAACCAACAAATTATCAACGTCTATTGATGTTAGAATGGCAAGTTGAACTGACGTTAAAATTCAGACGTTTATCAGACGTTGGGATTTGGTCACCAAACCTTACAGCTTATTGTTGGTAATTTACGTAAATTTGACCTCAGGATGTGACGTTTGGAAGATGTTGGATTTTGGTTACATAACATCACAAAATAAAACCAACAAATTTTCAACGTCTATTAACGTTAGAATGGCAGGTTGAACTGACGTTAAAATTCAGACGTTTATCAGACGTTGGGATTTGGTCACCAAACCTTACAGCTTAATGTTGGTAATTTACGTCAATTTGACAACAGGATGTGACGTTTGGAAGATGTTGTATTTTGGTTACATAACATCACTACTCATAACCAACAAATTATCAATGTCTATTGGTGTTAGAATGGCAAGTTGATCTGACGTTAAAATTCAGACGCTAATCAGACATTGGGATTTGGTCACCATACTTTACAGCTTAATGTTGGTAATTTACGTCAATTTGACATCAGGATGTGACGTTTGGAAGATGTTGGATTTTAGTTGCATAACATCACTACTTAAAACCAACAAATTATAAACGTCTATTGATGTTAGAATGGCAGGTTGAACTGACGTTAAAATTCAGACGTTAATCAGAGGTTGGGATTTGGTCACCATACCTTACAGCTTAATTTTGGTAATTTACATCAATTTGACATCAGGATGTGACGTTTGCAAGATGTTGGATTTTGGTTACATAACATCACTACTTAAAACCAACAACTTATCAATGTCTATTGATGTTAGAATGGCAGGTTGAACTGACGTTAAAATTCAGATGTTTATCAGACGTTGGGATTTGGTCACCATACCTTACAGCTTAATGTTGGTAATTTACGTCAATTTGACATCAGGATGTGACATTTGAAAGATGTTGGATTTTGGTTACATAACATCACAAAATAAAACAAACAATTTATCAACGTCTATTGATGTTAGAATGGCAGGTTGAACTGATGTTAAAATTCAGACATTTATCAGACGTTGGGATTTGGTCACCATACCTTACAGCTTAATGTTGGTAATTTACATCAATTTGACATCAGGATGTGACGTTTGGAAGATGTTGGATTTTGGTTACATAACATCACTACTTAAAACCAACAAATTATCAATGTCTATTGATGTTAGAATGGCAGGTTGAACTGACGTCAAAAGTCAGATGTTTATCAGACGTTGGGATTTGGTCACCATATCTTACAGCTTAATGTTTGTAATTTACGTCAATTTGACATCAGGATGTGACGTTTGGAAGATGTTGTATTTTGGTTACATAACAGCACAAATTAAAACCAACAAATTATCAATGTCTATTGATGTTAGAATGGCAGGTTGAACTGACGTTAAAGTTCAGATGTTTATCAGAGGTTGGGATTTGGTCACCATACCTTACAGCTTAATGTTGGTAATTTACGTCAATTTGACATCAGGATGTGACGTTTGGAAGATGTTGGATTTTGGTTACATAACATCACTACTCATAACCAACAAATTATCAATGTCTATTGATGTTAGAATGGCAAGTTGATCTGACGTTAAAATTCAGACGCTAATCAGACATTGGGATTTGGTCACCATACTTTACAGCTTAATGTTGGTAATTTACGTCAATTTGACATCAGGATGTGACGTTTGGAAGATGTTGGATTTTAGTTGCATAACATCACTACTTAAAACCAACAAATTATCAACGTCTATTGATGTTAGAATGGCAGGTTGAACTGACGTTAAAATTCAGACGTTAATCAGAGGTTGGGATTTGGTCACCATACCTTACAGCTTAATTTTGGTAATTTACATCAATTTGACATCAGGATGTGACGTTTGCAAGATGTTGGATTTTGGTTACATAACATCACTACTTAAAATCAACAACTTATCAATGTCTATTGATGTTAGAATGGCAGGTTGAACTGACGTTAAAATTCAGATGTTTATCAGACGTTGGGATTTGGTCACCATACCTTACAGCTTAATGTTGGTAATTTACGTCAATTTGACATCAGGATGTGACATTTGAAAGATGTTGGATTTTGGTTACATAACATCACAAAATAAAACAAACAATTTATCAACGTCTATTGATGTTAGAATGGCAGGTTGAACTGACGTTAAAATTCAGACATTTATCAGACGTTGGGATTTGGTCACCATACCTTACAGCTTAATGTTGGTAATTTACATCAATTTGACATGAGGATGTGACGTTTGGAAGATGTTGGATTTTGGTTACATAACATCACTACTTAAAACCAACAAATTATCAATGTCTATTGATGTTAGAATGGCAGGTTGAACTGACGTTAAAATTCAGATGTTTATCAGACATTGGGATTTGGTCACCATATCTTACAGCTTAATGTTGGTAATTTACGTCAATTTGACATCAGGATGTGACGTTTGGAAGATGTTGTATTTTGGTTACATAACAGCACAAATTAAAACCAACAAATTATCAATGTCTATTGATGTTAGAATGGCAGGTTCAACTGACGTTAAAATTCAGACGTTTATCAAACGTTGGGATTTGGTCACCATAACTTACAGCTTAATGTTGGTAATTTACGTCAATTTGACATCAGGATGTGACGTTTGGAAGATGTTGGATTTTGGTTACATAACATCACTACTTATAACCAACAAATTATCAACGTCTATTGATGTTAGAATGGCAAGTTGAACTGACGTTAAAATTCAGACGTTAATCAGAGGCTGGGATTTGGTCACCATACCTTACAACTAAGTGTTGTTAATTTACGTCAATTTGATATCAGGATGTGACGTTTGGAAGATGTTGGATTTTGGTTACATAACATCACTACTTATAACCAACAAATTATCAACGTCTATTGATGTTAGAATGGCAAGTTGAACTGACGTTAAAATTCAGACGTTTATCAGACGTTGGGATTTGGTCACCAAACCTTACAGCTTATTGTTGGTAATTTACGTAAATTTGACCTCAGGATGTGACGTTTGGAAGATGTTGGATTTTGGTTACATAACATCACAAAATAAAACCAACAAATTTTCAACGTCTATTAACGTTAGAATGGCAAGTTGAACTGACGTTAAAATTCAGACGTTTATCAGACGTTGGGATTTGGTCACCAAACCTTACAGCTTAATGTTGGTAATTCACGTAAATTTGACCTCAGGATGTGACGTTTGGAAGATGTTGGATTTTGGTTACATAACATCACAAAATAAAACCAACAAATTTTCAACGTCTATTAACGTTAGAATGGCAGGTTGAACTGACGTTAAAATTCAGATGTTTATCAGACGTTGTTATTTGGTCACCAAACCTTACAGCTTATTGTTGGTAATTCACGTAAATTTGACCTCAGGATGTGACGTTTGGAAGATGTTGGATTTTGGTTACATAACATCACAAAATAAAACCAACAAATTTTCAACGTCTATTAACGTTAGAATGGCAGGTTGAACTGACGTTAAAATTCAGATGTTTATCAGACGTTGGGATTTGGTCACCATACCTTACAGCTTAATGTTGGTAATTTACGTCAATTTGACATCAGGATGTGACGTTTGGAAGATGTTGGATTTTGGTTGCATAACATTACAACTTAAAACCAACAAATTGTCAACGTCTATTGATGTTAGAATGGCAGGTTGAACTGATGTTAAAATTCAGACGTTCATCAGACGTTGGGATTTGGTCACCATATCTTACAGCTTAATGTTGGTAATTTACTTCAATTTGACATCAGGATGTGACGTTTGGAAGATGTTGGATTTTGGTTACATAACATCACTACTTAAAACCAACAAATTATCAATGTCTATTGATGTTAGAATGGCAGGTTGAACTGACGTTAAAAGTCAGATGTTTATCAGACATTGGGATTTGGTCACCATATCTTACAGCTTAATGTTGGTAATTTACGTCAATTTGACATCAGGATGTGACGTTTGGAAGATGTTGTATTTTGGTTACATAACAGCACAAATTAAAACCAACAAATTATCAATGTCTATTGATGTTAGAATGGCAGGTTGAACTGACGTTAAAATTCAGACGTTTATCAAACGTTGGGATTTGGTCACCATAACTTACAGCTTAATGTTGGTAATTTACGTCAATTTGACATCAGGATGTGACGTTTGGAAGATGTTGGATTTTGGTTACATAACATCACTACTTATAACCAACAAATTATCAACGTCTATTGATGTTAGAATGGCAAGTTGAACTGACATTAAAATTCAGACGTTAATCAGAGGCTGGGATTTGGTCACCATACCTTACAACTAAATGTTGTTAATTTACGTCAATTTGACATCAGGATGTGACGTTTGGAAGATGTTGGATTTTGGTTACATAACATCACTACTTATAACCAACAAATTATCAACGTCTATTGATGTTAGAATGGCAAGTTGAACTGACGTTAAAATTCAGACGTTTATCAGACGTTGGGATTTGGTCACCAAACCTTACAGCTTATTGTTGGTAATTTACGTAAATTTGACCTCAGGATGTGACGTTTGGAAGATGTTGGATTTTGGTTACATAACATCACAAAATAAAACCAACAAATTTTCAACGTCTATTAACGTTAGAATGGCAGGTTGAACTGACGTTATAATTCAGACGTTTATCAGACGTTGGGATTTGGTCACCAAACCTTACAGCTTAATGTTGGTAATTTACGTCAATTTGACAACAGGATGTGACGTTTGGAAGATGTTGTATTTTGGTTACATAACATCACTACTCATAACCAACAAATTATCAATGTCTATTGGTGTTAGAATGGCAAGTTGATCTGACGTTAAAATTCAGACGCTAATCAGACATTGGGATTTGGTCACCATACTTTACAGCTTAATGTTGGTAATTTACGTCAATTTGACATCAGGATGTGACGTTTGGAAGATGTTGGATTTTAGTTGCATAACATCACTACTTAAAACCAACAAATTATAAACGTCTATTGATGTTAGAATGGCAGGTTGAACTGACGTTAAAATTCAGACGTTAATCAGAGGTTGGGATTTGGTCACCATACCTTACAGCTTAATGTTGGTAATTTACATCAATTTGACATCAGGATGTGACGTTTGGAAGATGTTGGATTTTGGTTACATAACATCACTACTTAAAACCAACAAATTATCAATGTCTATTGATGTTAGAATGGCAGGTTGAACTGACGTCAAAAGTCAGATGTTTATCAGACGTTGGGATTTGGTCACCATATCTTACAGCTTAATGTTGGTAATTTACGTCAATTTGACATCAGGATGTGACGTTTGGAAGATGTTGTATTTTGGTTACATAACAGCACAAATTAAAACCAACAAATTATCAATGTCTATTGATGTTAGAATGGCAGGTTGAACTGACGTTAAAATTCAGACGTTTATCAAACGTTGGGATTTGGTCACCATAACTTACAGCTTAATGTTGGTAATTTACGTCAATTTGACATCAGGATGTGACGTTTGGAAGATGTTGGATTTTGGTTACATAACATCACTACTTATAACCAACAAATTATCAACGTCTATTGATGTTAGAATGGCATGTTGAACTGACGTTAAAATTCAGACGTTAATCAGAGGCTGGGATTTGGTCACCATACCTTACAACTAAATGTTGTTAATTTACGTCAATTTGACATCAGGATGTGACGTTTGGAAGATGTTGGATTTTGGTTACATAACATCACTACTTATAACCAACAAATTATCAACGTCTATTGATGTTAGAATGGCAAGTTGAACTGACGTTAAAATTCAGACGTTTATCAGACGTTGGGATTTGGTCACCAAACCTTACAGCTTATTGTTGGTAATTTACGTAAATTTGACCTCAGGATGTGACGTTTGGAAGATGTTGGATTTTGGTTACATAACATCACAAAATAAAACCAACAAATTTTCAACGTCTGTTAACGTTAGAATGGCAGGTTGAACTGACGTTAAAATTCAGATGTTTATCAGACGTTGGGATTTGGTCACCAAACCTTACAGCTTATTGTTGGTAATTTACGTAAATTTGACCTCAGGATGTGACGTTTGGAAGATGTTGGATTTTGGTTGCATAACATCACTACTTAAAACCAACAAATTATCAACGTCTATTGATGTTAGAATGGCAGGTTGAACTGACATTAAAATTCAGACTTTTATCAGACGTTGGGATTTGGTCACCATACCATACAGCTTAATGTTGGTAATTTACATCAATTTGACATCAGGATGTGACGTTTGGAAGATGTTTTATTTTGGTTACATAACATCACTACTTAAAACCAACAAATTATCAATGTCTATTGATGTTAGAATGGCAGGTTGAACTGACGTTAAAATTCAGATGTTTATCAGACGTTGGGATTTGGTCACCATACCTTACAGCTTAATGTTGGTAATGTACGTCAATTTGACATCAGGATGTGACGTTTGGAAGATGTTGGATTTTGGTTACATAACATCACTACTTATAACCAACAAATAATCAACGTCTATTGATGTTAGAATGGCAAGTTGAACTGACGTTAAAATTCAGACGTTTATCAGACGTTGGGATTTGGTCACCAAACCTTACAGCTTATTGTTGGTAATTTACGTAAATTTGACCTCAGGATGTGACGTTTGGAAGATGTTGGATTTTGGTTACATAACATCACAAAATAAAACCAACAAATTTTCAAAGTCTATTAACGTTAGAATGGCAGGTTGAACTGACGTTAAAATTCAGATGTTTATCAGACGTTGGGATTTGGTCACCATACCCTACAGCTTAATGTTGGTAATTTACGTCAATTTGACATCAGGATGTGACGTTTGGAAGATGTTGTATTTTGGTTACATAACATCACTACTCATAACCAACAAATTATCAATGTCTATTGGTGTTAGAATGGCAAGTTGATCTGACGTTAAAATTCAGACGCTAATCAGACATTGGGATTTGGTCACCATACTTTACAGCTTAATGTTGGTAATTTACATCAATTTGACATCAGGATGTGACGTTTGGAAGATGTTGGATTTTGGTTACATAACATCACTACTTAAAACCAACAAATTATCAATGTCTATTGATGTTAGAATGGCAGGTTGAACTGACGTTAAAATTCAGATGTTTATCAGACGTTGGGATTTGGTCACCATACCTTACAGCTTAATGTTGGTAATTTACGTCAATTTGACATCAGGATGTGACGTTTGAAAGATGTTGGATTTTGGTTGCATAACATTACAACTTAAAACCAACAAATTGTCAATGTCTATTGATGTTAGAATGGCAGGTTGAACTGATGTTAAAATTCAGACGTTTATCAGACGTTGGGATTTGGTCACCATATCTTACAGCTTAATGTTGGTAATTTACTTCAATTTGACATCAGGATGTGACGTTTGGAAGATGTTGGATTTTGGTTACATAACATCACTACTTAAAACCAACAAATTATCAATGTCTATTGATGTTAGAATGGCAGGTTGAACTGATGTTAAAAGTCAGATGTTTATCAGACATTGGGATTTGGTCACCATATCTTACAGCTTAATGTTGGTAATTTACGTCAATTTGACATCAGGATGTGACGTTTGGAAGATGTTGTATTTTGGTTACATAACAGCACAAATTAAAACCAACAAATTATCAATGTCTATTGATGTTAGAATGGCAGGTTGAACTGACGTTAAAATTCAGACGTTTATCAAACGTTGGGATTTGGTCACCATAACTTACAGCTTAATGTTGGTAATTTACGTCAATTTGACATCAGGATGTGACGTTTGGAAGATGTTGGATTTTGGTTACATAACATCACTACTTATAACCAACAAATTATCAACGTCTATTGATGTTAGAATGGCAAGTTGAACTGACGTTAAAATTCAGACGTTAATCAGAGGCTGGGATATGGTCACCATACCTTACAACTAAATGTTGTTAATTTACATCAATTTGACATCAGGATGTGACGTTTGGAAGATGTTGGATTTTGGTTACATAACATCACTACTTATAACCAACAAATTATCAACGTCTATTGATGTTAGAATGGCAAGTTGAACTGACGTTAAAATTCAGACGTTTATCAGACGTTGGGATTTGGTCACCAAACCTTACAGCTTATTGTTGGTAATTTACGTAAATTTGACCTCAGGATGTGACGTTTGGAAGATGTTGGATTTTGGTTACATAACATCACAAAATAAAACCAACAAATTTTCAACGTCTATTAACGTTAGAATGGCAGGTTGAACTGACGTTAAAATTCAGATGTTTATCAGACGTTGGGATTTGGTCACCAAACCTTACAGCTTATTGTTGGTAATTCACGTAAATTTGACCTCAGGATGTGACGTTTGGAAGATGTTGGATTTTGGTTACATAACATCACAAAATAAAACCAACAAATTTTCAACGTCTATTAACGTTAGAATGGCAGGTTGAACTGACGTTAAAATTCAGACGTTTATCAGACGTTGGGATTTGGTCACCAAACCTTACAGCTTATTGTTGGTAATTTACGTAAATTTGACCTCAGGATGTGACGTTTGGAAGATGTTGGATTTTGGTTGCATAACATCACTACTTAAAACCAACAAATTATCAACGTCTATTGATGTTAGAATGGCAGGTTGAACTGACATTAAAATTCAGACTTTTATCAGACGTTGGGATTTGGTCACCATACCATACAGCTTAATGTTGGTAATTTACATCAATTTGACATCAGGATGTGACGTTTGGAAGATGTTTTATTTTGGTTACATAACATCACTACTTAAAACCAACAAATTATCAATGTCTATTGATGTTAGAATGGCAGGTTGAACTGACGTTAAAATTCAGATGTTTATCAGACGTTGGGATTTGGTCACCATACCTTACAGCTTAATGTTGGTAATGTACGTCAATTTGACATCAGGATGTGACGTTTGGAAGATGTTGGATTTTGGTTACATAACATCACTACTTATAACCAACAAATAATCAAAGTCTATTGATGTTAGAATGGCAAGTTGAACTGACGTCAAAATTCAGACGTTTATCAGACGTTGGGATTTGGTCACCAAACCTTACAGCTTATTGTTGGTAATTTACGTAAATTTGACCTCAGGATGTGACGTTTGGAAGATGTTGGATTTTGGTTACATAACATCACAAAATAAAACCAACAAATTTTCAAAGTCTATTAACGTTAGAATGGCAGGTTGAACTGACGTTAAAATTCAGATGTTTATCAGACGTTGGGATTTGGTCACCATACCCTACAGCTTAATGTTGGTAATTTACGTCAATTTGACATCAGGATGCGACGTTTGGAAGATGTTGTATTTTGGTTACATAACATCACTACTCATAACCAACAAATTATCAATGTCTATTGGTGTTAGAATGGCAAGTTGATCTGACGTTAAAATTCAGACGCTAATCAGACATTGGGATTTGGTCACCATACTTTACAGCTTAATGTTGGTAATTTACATCAATTTGACATCAGGATGTGACGTTTGGAAGATGTTGGATTTTGGTTACATAACATCACTACTTAAAACCAACAAATTATCAATGTCTATTGATGTTAGAATGGCAGGTTGAACTGACGTTAAAATTCAGATGTTTATCAGACGTTGGGATTTGGTCACCATACCTTACAGCTTAATGTTGGTAATTTACGTCAATTTGACATCAGGATGTGACGTTTGGAAGATGTTGGATTTTGGTTGCAAAACATTACAACTTAAAACCAACAAATTGTCAATGTCTATTGATGTTAGAATGGCAGGTTGAACTGATGTTAAAATTCAGACGTTTATCAGACGTTGGGATTTGGTCACCATACCTTACAGCTTAATGTTGGTAATTTACGTCAATTTGACATCAGGATGTGACGTTTGGAAGATGTTGGATTTTGGTTGCATAACATTACAACTTAAAACCAACAAATTGTCAACGTCTATTGATGTTAGAATGGCAGGTTGAACTGATGTTAAAATTCAGACGTTTATCAGACGTTGGGATTTAGTCACCATATCTTACAGCTTAATGTTGGTAATTTACTTCAATTTGACATCAGGATGTGACGTTTGGAAGATGTTGGATTTTGGTTACATAACATCACTACTTAAAACCAACAAATTATCAATGTCTATTGATGTTAGAATGGCAGGTTGAACTGACGTTAAAAGTCAGATGTTTATCAGACATTGGGATTTGGTCACCATATCTTACAGCTTAATGTTGGTAATTTA
Source organism: Hoplias malabaricus (assembly GCF_029633855.1). Classification (NCBI taxonomy): domain Eukaryota; kingdom Metazoa; phylum Chordata; class Actinopteri; order Characiformes; family Erythrinidae; genus Hoplias; species Hoplias malabaricus. The sequence goes on from NC_089819.1 coordinate 30,603,768, forward strand.
CGTCAATTTGACATCAGGATGTGACGTTTGGAAGATGTTGTATTTTGGTTACATAACAGCACAAATTAAAACCAACAAATTATCAATGTCTATTGATGTTAGAATGGCAGGTTGAACTGACGTTAAAATTCAGACGTTTATCAAACGTTGGGATTTGGTCACCATAACTTACAGCTTAATGTTGGTAATTTACGTCAATTTGACATCAGGATGTGACGTTTGGAAGATGTTGGATTTTGGTTACATAACATCACTACTTATAACCAACAAATTATCAACGTCTATTGATGTTAGAATGGCAACTTGAATTGACGTTAAAATTCAGACGTTAATCAGAGGCTGGGATTTGGTCACCATACCTTACAACTAAATGTTGTTAATTTACGTCAATTTGACATCAGGATGTGACGTTTGGAAGATGTTGGATTTTGGTTACATAACATCACAAAATAAAACCAACAAATTTTCAACGTCTATTAACGTTAGAATGGCAGGTTGAACTGACGTTAAAATTCAGACGTTTATCAGACGTTGGGATTTGGTCACCAAACCTTACAGCTTATTGTTGGTAATTCACGTAAATTTGACCTCAGGATGTGACGTTTGGAAGATGTTGGATTTTGGTTACATAACATCACAAAATAAAACCAACAAATTTTCAACGTCTATTAACGTTAGAATGGCAGGTTGAACTGACGTTAAAATTCAGATCTTTATCAGACGTTGGGATTTGGTCACCATACCTTACAGCTTAATATTGGTAATTTACGTCAATTTGACATCAGGATGTGACGTTTGGAAGATGTTGTATTTTGGTTACATAACATCACTACTTAAAACCAACAAATTATCAACGTCTATTGATGTTAGAATGGCAGGTTGAACTGACGTTAAAATTCAGACGTTAATCAGAGTTTGGGATTTGGTCACCATACTTTACAGCTTAATGTTGGTAATTTACATCAATTTGACATCAGGATGTGACGTTTGGAAGATGTTGGATGTTGGTTACATAACATCACTACTTAAAAACAACAAATTATCAATGTCTATTGATGTTAGAATGGCAGGTTGAACTGACGTTAAAATTCAGACGTTTATCAGACGTTGGGATTTGGTCACCATACCTTACAGCTTAATGTTGGTAATTTACGTCAATTTGACATCAGGATGTGACGTTTGGAAGATGTTGGATTTTGGTTGCATAACATTACAACTTAAAACCAACAAATTGTCAATGTCTATTGATGTTAGAATGGCAGGTTGAACTGATGTTAAAATTCAGACGTTCATCAGACGTTGGGATTTGGTCACCATACCTTACAGCTTAATGTTGGTAATTTACGTCAATTTGACATCAGGATGTGACGTTTGGAAGATGTTGGATTTTGGTTGCATAACATTACAACTTAAAACCAACAAATTGTCAACGTCTATTGATGTTAGAATGGCAGGTTGAACTGATGTTAAAATTCAGACGTTTATCAGACGTTGGGATTTAGTCACCATATCTTACAGCTTAATGTTGGTAATTTACTTCAATTTGACATCAGGATGTGACGTTTGGAAGATGTTGGATTTTGGTTACATAACATCACTACTTAAAACCAACAAATTATCAATGTCTATTGATGTTAGAATGGCAGGTTGAACTGACGTTAAAAGTCAGATGTTTATCAGACATTGGGATTTGGTCACCATATCTTACAGCTTAATGTTGGTAATTTACGTCAATTTGACATCAGGATGTGACGTTTGGAAGATGTTGTATTTTGGTTACATAACAGCACAAATTAAAACCAACAAATTATCAATGTCTATTGATGTTAGAATGGCAGGTTGAACTGACGTTAAAATTCAGACGTTTATCAAACGTTGGGATTTGGTCACCATAACTTACAGCTTAATGTTGGTAATTTACGTCAATTTGACATCAGGATGTGACGTTTGGAAGATGTTGGATTTTGGTTACATAACATCACTACTTATAACCAACAAATTATCAACGTCTATTGATGTTAGAATGGCAAGTTGAATTGACGTTAAAATTCAGACGTTAATCAGAGGCTGGGATTTGGTCACCATACCTTACAACTAAATGTTGTTAATTTACGTCAATTTGACATCAGGATGTGACGTTTGGAAGATGTTGGATTTTGGTTACATAACATCACTACTTATAACCAACAAATTATCAACGACTATTGATGTTAGAATGGCAAGTTGAACTGACGTTAAAATTCAGACGTTTATCAGACGTTGGGATTTGGTCACCAAACCTTACAGCTTATTGTTGGTAATTTACGTAAATTTGACCTCAGGATGTGACATTTGGAAGATGTTGGATTTTGGTTACATAACATCACAAAATAAAACCAACAAATTTTCAACGTTTATTAACGTTAGAATGGCAGGTTGAACTGACGTTAAAATTCAGACGTTTATCAGACGTTGGGATTTGGTCACCAAACCTTACAGCTTATTGTTGGTAATTCACGTAAATTTGACCTCAGGATGTGACGTTTGGAAGATGTTGGATTTTGGTTACATAACATCACAAAATAAAACCAACAAATTTTCAACGTCTATTAACGTTAGAATGGCAGGTTGAACTGACGTTAAAATTCAGATCTTTATCAGACGTTGGGATTTGGTCACCATACCTTACAGCTTAATATTGGTAATTTACGTCAATTTGACATCAGGATGTGACGTTTGGAAGATGTTGTATTTTGGTTACATAACATCACTACTTAAAACCAACAAATTATCAACGTCTATTGATGTTAGAATGGCAGGTTGAACTGACGTTAAAATTCAGACGTTAATCAGAGTTTGGGATTTGGTCACCATACCTTACAGCTTAATGTTGGTAATTTACATCAATTTGACATCAGGATGTAACGTTTGCAAGATGTTGGATTTTGGTTACATAACATCACTACTTAAAACCAACAACTTATCAATGTCTATTGATGTTAGAATGGCAGGTTGAACTGACGTTAAAATTCAGATGTTTATCAGACGTTGGGATTTGGTCACCATACCTTACAGCTTAATGTTGGTAATTTACGTCATTTTGACATCAGGATGTGACATTTGAAAGATGTTGGATTTTGGTTGCATAACATCACAAAATAAAACAAACAATTTATCAACGTCTATTGATGTTAGAATGGCAGGTTGAACTGACGTTAAAATTCAGACATTTATCAGACGTTGGGATTTGGTCACCATACCTTACAGCTTAATGTTGGTAATTTACATCAATTTGACATCAGGATCTGACGTTTGGAAGATGTTGGATTTTGGTTACATAACATCACTACTTAAAACCAACAAATTATCAATGTCTATTGATGTTAGAATGGCAGGTTGAACTGACGTTAAAATTCAGATGTTTATCAGACGTTGGGATTTGGTCACCATACCTTACAGCTTAATGTTGGTAATGTACGTCAATTTGACATCAGGATGTGACGTTTGGAAGATGTTGGATTTTGGTTACATAACATCACTTCTTATAACCAACAAATAATCAACGTCTATTGATGTTAGAATGGCAAGTTGAACTACGTTAAAATTCAGACGTTTATCAGACGTTGGGATTTGGTCACCAAACCTTACAGCTTATTGTTGGTAATTTACGTAAATTTGACCTCAGGATGTGACGTTTGGAAGATGTTGGATTTTGGTTACATAACATCACAAAATAAAACCAACAAATTTTCAAAGTCTATTAACGTTAGAATGGCAGGTTGAACTGACGTTAAAGTTCAGATGTTTATCAGACGTTGGGATTTGGTCACCATACCTTACAGCTTAATGTTGGTAATTTACGTCAATTTGACATCAGGATGTGACGTTTGGAAGATGTTGTATTTTGGTTACACAACATCACTACTCATAACCAACAAATTATCAATGTCTATTGGTGTTAGAATGGCAAGTTGATCTGACGTTAAAATTCAGACGCTAATCAGACATTGGGATTTGGTCACCATACTTTACAGCTTAATGTTGGTAATTTACGTCAATTTGACATCAGGATGTGACGTTTGGAAGATGTTGGATTTTAGTTGCATAACATCACTACTTAAAACCAACAAATTATCAATGTCTATTGATGTTAGAATGGCAGGTTGAACTGACGTTAAAATTCAGACGTTAATCAGAGGTTGGGATTTGGTCACCATACCTTACAGCTTAATGTTGGTAATTTACATCAATTTGACATCAGGATGTGACGTTTGGAAGATGTTGGATTTTGTTTGCATAACATCACTACTTAAAACCAACAAAATATCAACGTCTATTGATGTTAGAATGGCAGGTTGAACTGTTGTTAAAATTCAGGCGTTTATCAGACGTTGGGATTTGGTCACCATACCTTACAGCTTAATGTTGGTAATTTACATCAATTTGACATCAGGATGTGACGTTTGGAAGATGTTGGATTTTGGTTGCATAACATCACTACTTAAAACCAACAAATTATCAACGTCTATTGATGTTAGAATGGCAGGTTGAACTGACGTTAAAATTCAGATGTTTATCAGACGTTGGGATTTGGTCACCATACCTTACAGCTTAATGTTGGTAATTTACGTCATTTTGACATCAGGATGTGACATTTGAAAGATGTTGGATTTTGGTTGCATAACATCACAAAATAAAACCAACAAATTATCAACGTCTATTGATGTTAGAATGGCAGGTTGAACTGACGTTAAAATTCAGACGTTAATCAGAGGTTGGGATTTGGTCACCATACCTTACAACTAAATGTTGGTAATTTACGTCAATTTGACATCAGGATGTGACGTATGGAAGATGTTGGACTTTGGTTGCATAACATCACTACTTAAAACCAACAAATTATCAACGTCTATTGATGTTAGAATGGCAGGTTGAACTGTTGTTAAAATTCAGGCGTTCATCAGATGTTGGGATTTGGTCACCATACCTTACAGCTTAATGCTGGTAATTTACATCAATTTGACATCAGGATGTGACGTTTGGAAGATGTTGGATTTTGGTTGCATAACATCACTACTTAAAACCAACAAAATATCAACGTCTATTGATGTTAGAATGGCAGGTTGAACTGACGTTAAAATTCAGACGTTAATCAGAGGTTGGGATTTGGTCACCATACCTTACAACTAAATGTTGGTAATTTACGTCAATTTGACATCAGGATGTGACGTTTGGAAGATGTTGGATTTTGGTTGCATAACATCACAAAATAAAACCAACAAATTATCAACGTCTATTGATGTTAGAATGGCAGGTTGAACTGACGTTAAAATTCAGACGTTTATCAGACGTTGGTATTTGGTCACCATACCATACAGCTTAATGTTGGTAATTTACATCAATTTGACATCAGGATGTGACGTTTGGAAGATGTTGGATTTTGGTTACATAACATCACTACTTAAAACCAACAAATTATCAACGTCTATTGATGTTAGAATGGCAGGTTGAACTGACGTTAAAATTCAGACGTTAATCAGAGGTTGGGATTTGGTCACCATACCTTACAACTAAATGTTGGTAATTTACGTCAATTTGACATCAGGATGTGACGTTTGGAAGATGTTGGATTTTGGTTGCATAACATCACTACTTAAAACCAACAAATTATCAACGTCTATTGATGTTAGAATGGCAGGTTGAACTGACGTTAAAATTCAGGCGTTTATCAGATGTTGGGATTTGGTCACCATACCTTACAGCTTAATGCTGGTAATTTACATCAATTTGACATCAGGATGTGACGTTTGGAAGATGTTGGATTTTGGTTGCATAACATCACTACTTAAAACCAACAAATTATCAACGTCTATTGATGTTAGAATGGCAGGTTGAACTGACGTTAAAATTCAGACGTTTATCAGACGTTGGGATTTGGTCACCATACCTTACAGCTTAATGTTGGTAATTTACGTCAATTTGACATGAGGATGTGACGTTTGGAAGATGTTGGATTTTGGTTGCATAACATCACTACTTAAAACCAACAAATTATCAACGTCTATTGATGTTAGAATGGCAGGTTGAACTGTTGTTAAAATTCAGGCGTTTATCAGACGTTGGGATTTGGTCACCATACCTTACAGCTTAATGTTGGTAATTTACGTCATTTTGACATCAGGATGTGACATTTGAAAGATGTTGGATTTTGGTTGCATAACATCACAAAATAAAACCAACAAATTATCAACGTCTATTGATGTTAGAATGGCAGGTTGAACTGACGTTAAAATTCAGACGTTAATCAGAGGTTGTGATTTGGTCACCATACCTTACAACTAAATGTTGGTAATTTACGTCAATTTGACATCAGGATGTGACGTATGGAAGATGTTGGATTTTGGTTGCATAACATCACTACTTAAAACCAACAAATTATCAACGTCTATTGATGTTAGAATGGCAGGTTGAACTGACGTTAAAATTCAGATGTTTATCAGACGTTGGGATTTGGTCACCATACCTTACAGCTTAATGTTGGTAATGTACGTCAATTTGACATCAGGATGTGACGTTTGGAAGATGTTGGATTTTGGTTACATAACATCACTACTTATAACCAACAAATAATCAACGTCTATTGATGTTAGAATGGCAAGTTGAACTGACGTTAAAATTCAGACGTTTATCAGACGTTGGGATTTGGTCACCAAACCTTACAGCTTATTGTTGGTAATTTACGTAAATTTGACCTCAGGATGTGACGTTTGGAAGATGTTGGATTTTGGTTACATAACATCACAAAATAAAACCAACAAATTTTCAAAGTCTATTAACGTTAGAATGGCAGGTTGAACTGACGTTAAAGTTCAGATGTTTATCAGACGTTGGGATTTGGTCACCATACCTTACAGCTTAATGTTGGTAATTTACGTCAATTTGACATCAGGATGTGACGTTTGGAAGATGTTGTATTTTGGTTACATAACATCACTACTCATAAACAAAACAAATTATCAATGTCTATTGGTGTTAGAATGGCAAGTTGATCTGACGTTAAAATTCAGACGCTAATCAGACATTGGGATTTGGTCACCATACTTTACAGCTTAATGTTGGTAATTTACGTCAATTTGACATCAGGATGTGACGTTTGGAAGATGTTGGATTTTAGTTGCATAACATCACTACTTAAAACCAACAAATTATCAATGTCTATTGATGTTAGAATGGCAGGTTGAACTGACGTTAAAATTCAGACGTTAATCAGAGGTTGGGATTTGGTCACCATACCTTACAGCTTAATGTTGGTAATTTACATCAATTTGACATCAGGATGTGACGTTTGGAAGATGTTGGATTTTGGTTACATAACATCACTACTTAAAACCAACAACTTATCAATGTCTATTGATGTTAGAATGGCAGGTTGAACTGACGTTAAAATTCAGATATTTATCAGACCTTGGGATTTGGTCACCATACCTTACAGCTTAATGTTGGTAATTTACATCAATTTGACATCAGGATGTGACGTTTGGAAGATGTTGGATTTTGGTTGCATAACATCACTACTTAAAACCAACAAATTATCAATGTCTATTGATGTTAGAATGGCAGGTTGAACTGACGTTAAAATTCAGATGTTTATCAGACGTTGGGATTTGGTCACCATACCTTACAGCTTAATGTTGGTAATTTACGTCCATTTGACATCAGGATGTGATGTTTGGAAGATGTTGGATTTTGGTTGCATAACATCACTACTGAAAACCAACAAATTATCAACGTCTATTGATGTTAAAATGGCAAATTGAACTGATGTTAAAATTCAGACGTTGGGATTTGGTCACCATACCTTACAGCTTAATGTTGGTAATTTATGTCAATTTGACATCAGGATGTGACATTTGAAAGATGTTGGATTTTGGTTGCATAACATCACAAAATAAAACCAATAAATTATCAACGTCTATTGATGTTAGAATGGCAGGTTGAACTGACGTTAAAATTCAGACGTTAATCAGAGGTTGGGATTTGGTCACCATACCTTACAACTAAATGTTGGTAATTTACGTCAATTTGACATCAGGATGTGACGTTTGGAAGATGTTGGATTTTGGTTGCATAACATCACTATTTAAAACCAACAAATTATCAACGTCTATTGATGTTAGAATGGCAGGTTGAACTGACGTTAAAATTCAGGCGTTTATCAGACGTTGGGATTTGGTCACCATACCTTACAGCTTAACGCTGGTAATTTACATCAATTTGACATCAGGATGTGACGTTTGGAAGATGTTGGATTTTGGTTGCATAACATCACTACTTAAAACCAACAAATTATCAATGTCTATTGATGTTAGATTGGCAGGTTGAACTGACGCTAAAAGTCAGATGTTTATCAGACGTTGGGATTTGGTCACCATACCTTACAGCTTAATGTTGGTAATTTACGTCAATTTGACATCAGGATGTGACGTTTGGAAGATGTTGGATTTTGGTTGCATAACATCACTACTTAAAACCAACAAATTATCAACGTCTATTGATGTTAGAATGGCAGGTTGAACTGACATTAAAATTCAGACTTTTATCAGGCGTTGGGATTTGGTCACCATACCATACAGCTTAATGTTGGTAATTTACATCAATTTGACATCAGGATGTGACGTTTGGAAGATGTTGGATTTTGGTTACATAACATCACAAAATAAAACCAACAAATTATCAATGTCTATTGATGTTAGAATGGCAGGTTGAACTGACGTTAAAACTCAGATGTTTATCAGACGTTGGGATTTGGTCACCATACCTTACAGCTTAATGTTGATAATTTACGTCAATTTGACATCAGGATGTGACGTTTGGAAGATGTTGTATTTTGGTTACATAACATCACTACTCATAACCAACAAATTATCAATGTCTATTGGTGTTAGAATGGCAAGTTGAACTGACGTTAAAATTCAGACGTTAATCAGAGGTTGGGATTTGGTCACCATACCTTACAGCTTAATGTTGGTAATTTACAACAATTTGACATCAGGATGTGACGTTTGCAAGATGTTGGATTTTGGTTACATAACATCACTACTTAAAACCAACAACTTATCAATGTCTATTGATGTTAGAATGGCAGGTTGAACTGACGTTAAAATTCAGATGTTTATCAGACGTTGGGATTTGGTCACCATACCTTACAGCTTAATGTTGGTAATTTCCGTCAATTTGACATCAGGATGTGACATTTGAAAGATGTTGGATTTCGTTTGCATAACATCACAAAATAAAACCAACAAATTATCAATGTCTATTGATGTTAGAATGGCAGGTTGAACTGACGTTAAAATTCAGACGTTAATCAGAGGTTGGGATTTGGTCACCATACCTTACAACTAAATGTTGGTAATTTACATCAATTTGACATCAGGATGTGACGTTTGGAAGATGTTGGATTTTGGTTGCATAACATCACTACTTAAAACCAACAAATTATCAACGTCTATTGATGTTAGAATGGCAGGTTGAACTGACGTTAAAATTCAGATATTTATCAGACCTTGGGATTTGGTCACCATACCTTACAGCTTAATGTTGGTAATTTACATCAATTTGACATCAGGATGTGACGTTTGGAAGATGTTGGATTTTGGTTGCATAACATCACTACTTAAAACCAACAAATTATCAATGTCTATTGATGTTAGAATGGCAGGTTGAACTGACGTTAAAATTCAGATGTTTATCAGACGTTGGGATTTGGTCACCATACCTTACAGCTTAATGTTGGTAATTTACGTCAATTTGACATCAGGATGTGACATTTGAAAGATGTTGGATTTTGGTTGCATAACATCACAAAATAAAACCAACAAATTATCAACGTCTATTGATGTTAGAATGGCAGGTTGAACTGACGTTAAAATTCAGATGTTTATCAGACTTTGGGATTTGGTCACCATACCTTACAGCTTAATGTTGGTAATTTACGTCAATTTGACATCAGGATGTGACATTTGAAAGATGTTGGATTTTGGTTGCATAACATCACTACTTAAAACCAACAAATTATCAACGTCTATTGATGTTAGAATGGCAAGTTGAACTGACGTTAAAATTCAGACGTTAATCAGAGGTTGGGATTTGGTCACCATACCTTACAGCTTAATGTTGGTAATTTACATCAATTTGACATCAGGATGTGACGTTTGCAAGATGTTGGATTTTGGTTACATAACATCACTACTTAAAACCAACAACTTATCAATGTCTATTGATGTTAGAATGGCAGGTTGAACTGACGTTAAAATTCAGATGTTTATCAGACGTTGGGATTTGGTCACCATACCTTACAGCTTAATGTTGGTAATTCACGTCAATTTGACATCAGGATGTGACATTTGAAAGATGTTGGATTTTGGTTGCATAACATCACAAAATAAAACCAACAAATTATCAACGTCTATTGATGTTAGAATGGCAGGTTGAACTGACGTTAAAATTCAGACGTTTATCAAACGTTGGGATTGGTCACCATAACTTACAGCTTAATGTTGGTAATTTACGTCAATTTGACATCAGGATGTGACGTTTGGAAGATGTTGTATTTTGGTTACATAACATCACTACTCATAACCAACAAATTATCAATGTCTATTGGTGTTAGAATGGCAAGTTGAACTGACGTTAAAATTCAGACGTTAATCAGACACTGGGATTTGGTCACCATACCTTACAGCTTAATGTTGGTAATTTACGTCAATTTGACATCAGGATGTGACGTTTGGAAGATGTTGGATTTTAGCTGCATAACATCACTACTTAAAACCAACAAATTATCAACGTCTATTGATGTTAGAATGGCAGGTTGAACTGACGTTAAAATTCAGATGTTTATCAGACGTTGGGATTTGGTCACCATAACTTACAGCTTAATGTTGGTAATTTACATCATTTTGACATCAGGATGTGACATTTGAAAGATGTTGGATTTTGGTTGCATAACATCACAAAATAAAACCAACAAATTATCAACGTCTATTGATGTTAGAATGGCAGGTTGAACTGACGTTAAAATTCAGACGTTAATCAGAGGTTGGGATTTGGTCACCATACCTTACAACTAAATGTTGGTAATTTACGTCAATTTGACATCAGGATGTGACGTATGGAAGATGTTGGATTTTGGTTGCATAACATCACTACTTAAAACCAACAAATTATCAACGTCTATTGATGTTAGAATGGCAGGTTGAACTGACGTTAAAATTCAGACGTTAATCAGAGGTTGGGATTTGGTCACCATACCTTACAACTAAATGTTGGTAATTTACGTCAATTTGACATCAGGATGTGACGTATGGAAGATGTTGGATTTTGGTTGCATAACATCACTACTTAAAACCAACAAATTATCAACGTCTATTGATGTTAGAATGGCAGGTTGAACTGACGTTAAAATTCAGATGTTTATCAGACGTTGGGATTTGGTCACCATACCTTACAGCTTAATGTTGGTAATGTACGTCAATTTGACATCAGGATGTGACGTTTGGAAGATGTTGGATTTTGGTTACATAACATCACTACTTATAACCAACAAATAATCAACGTCTATTGATGTTAGAATGGCAAGTTGAACTGACGTTAAAATTCAGACGTTTATCAGACGTTGGGATTTGGTCACCAAACCTTACAGCTTTTTGTTGGTAATTTACGTAAATTTGACCTCAGGATGTGACGTTTGGAAGATGTTGGATTTTGGTTACATAACATCACAAAATAAAACCAACAAATTTTCAAAGTCTATTAACGTTAGAATGGCAGGTTGAACTGACGTTAAAGTTCAGATGTTTATCAGACGTTGGGATTTGGTCACCATACCTTACAGCTTAATGTTGGTAATTTACGTCAATTTGACATCAGGATGTGACGTTTGGAAGATGTTGTATTTTGGTTACATAACATCACTACTCATAAACAAAACAAATTATCAATGTCTATTGGTGTTAGAATGGCAAGTTGATCTGACGTTAAAATTCAGACGCTAATCAGACATTGGGATTTGGTCACCATACTTTACAGCTTAATGTTGGTAATTTACGTCAATTTGACATCAGGATGTGACGTTTGGAAGATGTTGGATTTTAGTTGCATAACATCACTACTTAAAACCAACAAATTATCAATGTCTATTGATGTTAGAATGGCAGGTTGAACTGACGTTAAAATTCAGACGTTAATCAGAGGTTGGGATTTGGTCACCATACCTTACAGCTTAATGTTGGTAATTTACATCAATTTGACATCAGGATGTGACGTTTGGAAGATGTTGGATTTTGGTTACATAACATCACTACTTAAAACCAACAACTTATCAATGTCTATTGATGTTAGAATGGCAGGTTGAACTGACGTTAAAATTCAGATATTTATCAGACCTTGGGATTTGGTCACCATACCTTACAGCTTAATGTTGGTAATTTACATCAATTTGACATCAGGATGTGACGTTTGGAAGATGTTGGATTTTGGTTGCATAACATCACTACTTAAAACCAACAAATTATCAATGTCTATTGATGTTAGAATGGCAGGTTGAACTGACGTTAAAATTCAGATGTTTATCAGACGTTGGGATTTGGTCACCATACCTTACAGCTTAATGTTGGTAATTTACGTCCATTTGACATCAGGATGTGATGTTTGGAAGATGTTGGATTTTGGTTGCATAACATCACTACTTAAAACCAACAAATTATCAACGTCTATTGATGTTAAAATGGCAAATTGAACTGATGTTAAAATTCAGACGTTGGGATTTGGTCACCATACCTTACAGCTTAATGTTGGTAATTTATGTCAATTTGACATCTGGATGTGACATTTGAAAGATGTTGGATTTTGGTTGCATAACATCACAAAATAAAACCAATAAATTATCAACGTCTATTGATGTTAGAATGGCAGGTTGAACTGACGTTAAAATTCAGACGTTAATCAGACGTTGGGATTTGGTCACCATACCTTACAACTAAATGTTGGTAATTTATGTCAATTTGACATCAGGATGTGACGTTTGGAAGATGTTGGATTTTGGTTGCATAACATCACTATTTAAAACCAACAAATTATCAACGTCTATTGATGTTAGAATGGCAGGTTGAACTGACGTTAAAATTCAGGCGTTTATCAGACGTTGGGATTTGGTCACCATACCTTACAGCTTAACGCTGGTAATTTACATCAATTTGACATCAGGATGTGACGTTTGGAAGATGTTGGATTTTGGTTGCATAACATCACTACTTAAAACCAACAAATTATCAATGTCTATTGATGTTAGATTGGCAGGTTGAACTGACGCTAAAAGTCAGATGTTTATCAGACGTTGGGATTTGGTCACCATACCTTACAGCTTAATGTTGGTAATTTACGTCAATTTGACATCAGGATGTGACGTTTGGAAGATGTTGGATTTTGGTTGCATAACATCACTACTTAAAACCAACAAATTATCAACGTCTATTGATGTTAGAATGGCAGGTTGAACTGACATTAAAATTCAGACTTTTATCAGGCGTTGGGATTTGGTCACCATACCATACAGCTTAATGTTGGTAATTTACATCAATTTGACATCAGGATGTGACGTTTGGAAGATGTTGGATTTTGGTTACATAACATCACAAAATAAAACCAACAAATTATCAATGTCTATTGATGTTAGAATGGCAGGTTGAACTGACGTTAAAACTCAGATGTTTATCAGACGTTGGGATTTGGTCACCATACCTTACAGCTTAATGTTGGTAATTTACGTCAATTTGACATCAGGATGTGACGTTTGGAAGATGTTGTATTTTGGTTACATAACATCACTACTCATAACCAACAAATTATCAATGTCTATTGGTGTTAGAATGGCAAGTTGAACTGACGTTAAAATTCAGACGTTAATCAGAGGTTGGGATTTGGTCACCATACCTTACAGCTTAATGTTGGTAATTTACAACAATTTGACATCAGGATGTGACGTTTGCAAGATGTTGGATTTTGGTTACATAACATCACTACTTAAAACCAACAACTTATCAATGTCTATTGATGTTAGAATGGCAGGTTGAACTGACGTTAAAATTCAGATGTTTATCAGACGTTGGGATTTGGTCACCATACCTTACAGCTTAATGTTGGTAATTTACGTCCATTTGACATCAGGATGTGATGTTTGGAAGATGTTGGATTTTGGTTGCATAACATCACTACTTAAAACCAACAAATTATCAACGTCTATTGATGTTAAAATGGCAAATTGAACTGATGTTAAAATTCAGACGTTGGGATTTGGTCACCATACCTTACAGCTTAATGTTGGTAATTTATGTCAATTTGACATCAGGATGTGACATTTGAAAGATGTTGGATTTTGGTTGCATAACATCACAAAATAAAACCAATAAATTATCAACGTCTATTGATGTTAGAATGGCAGGTTGAACTGACGTTAAAATTCAGACGTTAATCAGACGTTGGGATTTGGTCACCATACCTTACAACTAAATGTTGGTAATTTATGTCAATTTGACATCAGGATGTGACGTTTGGAAGATGTTGGATTTTGGTTGCATAACATCACTATTTAAAACCAACAAATTATCAACGTCTATTGATGTTAGAATGGCAGGTTGAACTGACGTTAAAATTCAGGCGTTTATCAGACGTTGGGATTTGGTCACCATACCTTACAGCTTAACGCTGGTAATTTACATCAATTTGACATCAGGATGTGACGTTTGGAAGATGTTGGATTTTGGTTGCATAACATCACTACTTAAAACCAACAAATTATCAATGTCTATTGATGTTAGATTGGCAGGTTGAACTGACGCTAAAAGTCAGATGTTTATCAGACGTTGGGATTTGGTCACCATACCTTACAGCTTAATGTTGGTAATTTACGTCAATTTGACATCAGGATGTGACGTTTGGAAGATGTTGGATTTTGGTTGCATAACATCACTACTTAAAACCAACAAATTATCAACGTCTATTGATGTTAGAATGGCAGGTTGAACTGACATTAAAATTCAGACTTTTATCAGGCGTTGGGATTTGGTCACCATACCATACAGCTTAATGTTGGTAATTTACATCAATTTGACATCAGGATGTGACGTTTGGAAGATGTTGGATTTTGGTTACATAACATCACAAAATAAAACCAACAAATTATCAATGTCTATTGATGTTAGAATGGCAGGTTGAACTGACGTTAAAACTCAGATGTTTATCAGACGTTGGGATTTGGTCACCATACCTTACAGCTTAATGTTGGTAATTTACGTCAATTTGACATCAGGATGTGACGTTTGGAAGATGTTGTATTTTGGTTACATAACATCACTACTCATAACCAACAAATTATCAATGTCTATTGGTGTCAGAATGGCAAGTTGAACTGACGTTAAAATTCAGACGTTAATCAGAGGTTGGGATTTGGTCACCATACCTTACAGCTTAATGTTGGTAATTTACAACAATTTGACATCAGGATGTGACGTTTGCAAGATGTTGGATTTTGGTTACATAACATCACTACTTAAAACCAACAACTTATCAATGTCTATTGATGTTAGAATGGCAGGTTGAACTGACGTTAAAATTCAGATGTTTATCAGACGTTGGGATTTGGTCACCATACCTTACAGCTTAATGTTGGTAATTTACGTCAATTTGACATCAGGATGTGACATTTGAAAGATGTTGGATTTCGTTTGCATAACATCACAAAATAAAACCAACAAATTATCAATGTCTATTGATGTTAGAATGGCAGGTTGAACTGACGTTAAAATTCAGACGTTAATCAGAGGTTGGGATTTGGTCACCATACCTTACAACTAAATGTTGGTAATTTACATCAATTTGACATCAGGATGTGACGTTTGGAAGATGTTGGATTTTGGTTGCATAACATCACTACTTAAAACCAACAAATTATCAACGTCTATTGATGTTAGAATGGCAGGTTGAACTGACGTTAAAATTCAGATATTTATCAGACCTTGGGATTTGGTCACCATACCTTACAGCTTAATGTTGGTAATTTACATCAATTTGACATCAGGATGTGACGTTTGGAAGATGTTGGATTTTGGTTGCATAACATCACTACTTAAAACCAACAAATTATCAATGTCTATTGATGTTAGAATGGCAGGTTGAACTGACGTTAAAATTCAGATGTTTATCAGACGTTGGGATTTGGTCACCATACCTTACAGCTTAATGTTGGTAATTCACGTCAATTTGACATCAGGATGTGACATTTGAAAGATGTTGGATTTTGGTTGCATAACATCACAAAATAAAACCAACAAATTATCAACGTCTATTGATGTTAGAATGGCAGGTTGAACTGACGTTAAAATTCAGACGTTTATCAAACGTTGGGATTGGTCACCATAACTTACAGCTTAATGTTGGTAATTTACGTCAATTTGACATCAGGATGTGACGTTTGGAAGATGTTGTATTTTGGTTACGTAACATCACTACTCATAACCAACAAATTATCAATGTCTATTGGTGTTAGAATGGCAAGTTGAACTGACGTTAAAATTCAGACGTTAATCAGACACTGGGATTTGGTCACCATACCTTACAGCTTAATGTTGGTAATTTACGTCAATTTGACATCAGGATGTGACGTTTGGAAGATGTTGGATTTTAGCTGCATAACATCACTACTTAAAACCAACAAATTATCAACGTCTATTGATGTTAGAATGGCAGGTTGAACTGACGTTAAAATTCAGATGTTTATCAGACGTTGGGATTTGGTCACCATAACTTACAGCTTAATGTTGGTAATTTACATCATTTTGACATCAGGATGTGACATTTGAAAGATGTTGGATTTTGGTTGCATAACATCACAAAATAAAACCAACAAATTATCAACGTCTATTGATGTTAGAATGGCAGGTTGAACTGACGTTAAAATTCAGACGTTAATCAGAGGTTGGGATTTGGTCACCATACCTTACAACTAAATGTTGGTAATTTACGTCAATTTGACATCAGGATGTGACGTATGGAAGATGTTGGATTTTGGTTGCATAACATCACTACTTAAAACCAACAAATTATCAACGTCTATTGATGTTAGAATGGCAGGTTGAACTGACGTTAAAATTCAGACGTTAATCAGAGGTTGGGATTTGGTCACCATACCTTACAACTAAATGTTGGTAATTTACGTCAATTTGACATCAGGATGTGACGTATGGAAGATGTTGGATTTTGGTTGCATAACATCACTAATTAAAACCAACAAATTATCAACGTCTATTGATGTTAGAATGGCAGGTTGAACTGACGTTAAAATTCAGATGTTTATCAGACGTTGGGATTTGGTCACCATACCTTACAGCTTAATGTTGGTAATGTACGTCAATTTGACATCAGGATGTGACGTTTGGAAGATGTTGGATTTTGGTTACATAACATCACTACTTATAACCAACAAATAATCAACGTCTATTGATGTTAGAATGGCAAGTTGAACTGACGTTAAAATTCAGACGTTTATCAGACGTTGGGATTTGGTCACCAAACCTTACAGCTTTTTGTTGGTAATTTACGTAAATTTGACCTCAGGATGTGACGTTTGGAAGATGTTGGATTTTGGTTACATAACATCACAAAATAAAACCAACAAATTATCAACGTCTATTAACGTTAGAATGGCAGGTTGAACTGACGTTAAAGTTCAGATGTTTATCAGACGTTGGGATTTGGTCACCATACCTTACAGCTTAATGTTGGTAATTTACGTCAATTTGACATCAGGATGTGACGTTTGGAAGATGTTGTATTTTGGTTACATAACATCACTACTCATAAACAAAACAAATTATCAATGTCTATTGGTGTTAGAATGGCAAGTTGATCTGACGTTAAAATTCAGACGCTAATCAGACATTGGGATTTGGTCATCATACTTTACAGCTTAATGTTGGTAATTTACGTCAATTTGACATCAGGATGTGACGTTTGGAAGATGTTGGATTTTAGTTGCATAACATCACTACTTAAAACCAACAAATTATCAATGTCTATTGATGTTAGAATGGCAGGTTGAACTGACGTTAAAATTCAGACGTTAATCAGAGGTTGGGATTTGGTCACCATACCTTACAGCTTAATGTTGGTAATTTACATCAATTTGACATCAGGATGTGACGTTTGGAAGATGTTGGATTTTGGTTACATAACATCACTACTTAAAACCAACAACTTATCAATGTCTATTGATGTTAGAATGGCAGGTTGAACTGACGTTAAAATTCAGATATTTATCAGACCTTGGGATTTGGTCACCATACCTTACAGCTTAATGTTGGTAATTTACATCAATTTGACATCAGGATGTGACGTTTGGAAGATGTTGGATTTTGGTTGCATAACATCACTACTTAAAACCAACAAATTATCAATGTCTATTGATGTTAGAATGGCAGGTTGAACTGACGTTAAAATTCAGATGTTTATCAGACGTTGGGATTTGGTCACCATACCTTACAGCTTAATGTTGGTAATTTACGTCCATTTGACATCAGGATGTGATGTTTGGAAGATGTTGGATTTTGGTTGCATAACATCACTACTTAAAACCAACAAATTATCAACGTCTATTGATGTTAAAATGGCAAATTGAACTGATGTTAAAATTCAGACGTTGGGATTTGGTCACCATACCTTACAGCTTAATGTTGGTAATTTATGTCAATTTGACATCAGGATGTGACATTTGAAAGATGTTGGATTTTGGTTGCATAACATCACAAAATAAAACCAATAAATTATCAACGTCTATTGATGTTAGAATGGCAGGTTGAACTGACGTTAAAATTCAGACGTTAATCAGAGGTTGGGATTTGGTCACCATACCTTACAACTAAATGTTGGTAATTTACGTCAATTTGACATCAGGATGTGACGTTTGGAAGATGTTGGATTTTGGTTGCATAACATCACTATTTAAAACCAACAAATTATCAACGTCTATTGATGTTAGAATGGCAGGTTGAACTGACGTTAAAATTCAGGCGTTTATCAGACGTTGGGATTTGGTCACCATACCTTACAGCTTAACGCTGGTAATTTAAATCAATTTGACATCAGGATGTGACGTTTGGAAGATGTTGGATTTTGGTTGCATAACATCACTACTTAAAACCAACAAATTATCAATGTCTATTGATGTTAGATTGGCAGGTTGAACTGACGCTAAAAGTCAGATGTTTATCAGACGTTGAGATTTGGTCACCATACCTTACAGCTTAATGTTGGTAATTTACGTCAATTTGACATCAGGATGTGACGTTTGGAAGATGTTGGATTTTGGTTGCATAACATCACTACTTAAAACCAACAAATTATCAACGTCTATTGATGTTAGAATGGCAGGTTGAACTGACATTAAAATTCAGACTTTTATCAGGCATTGGGATTTGGTCACCATACCATACAGCTTAATGTTGGTAATTTACATCAATTTGACATCAGGATGTGACGTTTGGAAGATGTTGGATTTTGGTTACATAACATCACAAAATAAAACCAACAAATTATCAATGTCTATTGATGTTAGAATGGCAGGTTGAACTGACGTTAAAACTCAGATGTTTATCAGACGTTGGGATTTGGTCACCATACCTTACAGCTTAATGTTGGTAATTTACGTCAATTTGACATCAGGATGTGACGTTTGGAAGATGTTGTATTTTGGTTACATAACATCACTACTCATAACCAACAAATTATCAATGTCTATTGGTGTTAGAATGGCAAGTTGAACTGACGTTAAAATTCAGACGTTAATCAGAGGTTGGGATTTGGTCACCATACCTTACAGCTTAATGTTGGTAATTTACAACAATTTGACATCAGGATGTGACGTTTGCAAGATGTTGGATTTTGGTTACATAACATCACTACTTAAAACCAACAACTTATCAATGTCTATTGATGTTAGAATGGCAGGTTGAACTGACGTTAAAATTCAGATGTTTATCAGACGTTGGGATTTGGTCACCATACCTTACAGCTTAATGTTGGTAATTTACGTCAATTTGACATCAGGATGTGACATTTGAAAGATGTTGGATTTCGTTTGCATAACATCACAAAATAAAACCAACAAATTATCAATGTCTATTGATGTTAGAATGGCAGGTTGAACTGACGTTAAAATTCAGACGTTAATCAGAGGTTGGGATTTGGTCACCATACCTTACAACTAAATGTTGGTAATTTACATCAATTTGACATCAGGATGTGACGTTTGGAAGATGTTGGATTTTGGTTGCATAACATCACTACTTAAAACCAACAAATTATCAACGTCTATTGATGTTAGAATGGCAGGTTGAACTGACGTTAAAATTCAGATATTTATCAGACCTTGGGATTTGGTCACCATACCTTACAGCTTAATGTTGGTAATTTACATCAATTTGACATCAGGATGTGACGTTTGGAAGATGTTGGATTTTGGTTGCATAACATCACTACTTAAAACCAACAAATTATCAATGTCTATTGATGTTAGAATGGCAGGTTGAACTGACGTTAAAATTCAGATGTTTATCAGACGTTGGGATTTGGTCACCATACCTTACAGCTTAATGTTGGTAATTTACGTCAATTTGACATCAGGATGTGACATTTGAAAGATGTTGGATTTTGGTTGCATAACATCACAAAATAAAACCAACAAATTATCAACGTCTATTGATGTTAGAATGGCAGGTTGAACTGACGTTAAAATTCAGATGTTTATCAGACTTTGGGATTTGGTCACCATACCTTACAGCTTAATGTTGGTAATTTACGTCAATTTGACATCAGGATGTGACATTTGAAAGATGTTGGATTTTGGTTGCATAACATCACTACTTAAAACCAACAAATTATCAACGTCTATTGATGTTAGAATGGCAAGTTGAACTGACGTTAAAATTCAGACGTTAATCAGAGGTTGGGATTTGGTCACCATACCTTACAGCTTAATGTTGGTAATTTACATCAATTTGACATCAGGATGTGACGTTTGCAAGATGTTGGATTTTGGTTACATAACATCACTACTTAAAACCAACAACTTATCAATGTCTATTGATGTTAGAATGGCAGGTTGAACTGACGTTAAAATTCAGATGTTTATCAGACGTTGGGATTTGGTCACCATACCTTACAGCTTAATGTTGGTAATTCACGTCAATTTGACATCAGGATGTGACATTTGAAAGATGTTGGATTTTGGTTGCATAACATCACAAAATAAAACCAACAAATTATCAACGTCTATTGATGTTAGAATGGCAGGTTGAACTGACGTTAAAATTCAGACGTTTATCAAACGTTGGGATTGGTCACCATAACTTACAGCTTAATGTTGGTAATTTACGTCAATTTGACATCAGGATGTGACGTTTGGAAGATGTTGTATTTTGGTTACATAACATCACTACTCATAACCAACAAATTATCAATGTCTATTGGTGTTAGAATGGCAAGTTGAACTGACGTTAAAATTCAGACGTTAATCAGACACTGGGATTTGGTCACCATACCTTACAGCTTAATGTTGGTAATTTACGTCAATTTGACATCAGGATGTGACGTTTGGAAGATGTTGGATTTTAGCTGCATAACATCACTACTTAAAACCAACAAATTATCAACGTCTATTGATGTTAGAATGGCAGGTTGAACTGACGTTAAAATTCAGATGTTTATCAGACGTTGGGATTTGGTCACCATAACTTACAGCTTAATGTTGGTAATTTACATCATTTTGACATCAGGATGTGACATTTGAAAGATGTTGGATTTTGGTTGCATAACATCACAAAATAAAACCAACAAATTATCAACGTCTATTGATGTTAGAATGGCAGGTTGAACTGACGTTAAAATTCAGACGTTAATCAGAGGTTGGGATTTGGTCACCATACCTTACAACTAAATGTTGGTAATTTACGTCAATTTGACATCAGGATGTGACGTATGGAAGATGTTGGATTTTGGTTGCATAACATCACTACTTAAAACCAACAAATTATCAACGTCTATTGATGTTAGAATGGCAGGTTGAACTGACGTTAAAATTCAGACGTTAATCAGAGGTTGGGATTTGGTCACCATACCTTACAACTAAATGTTGGTAATTTACGTCAATTTGACATCAGGATGTGACGTTTGGAAGATGTTGGATTTTGGTTGCATAACATCACTATTTAAAACCAACAAATTATCAATGTCTATTGATGTTAGAATGGCAGGTTGAACTGACGTTAAAATTCAGGCGTTTATCAGACGTTGGGATTTGGTCACCATACCTTACAGCTTAACGCTGGTAATTTACATCAATTTGACATCAGGATGTGACGTTTGGAAGATGTTGGATTTTGGTTGCATAACATCACTACTTAAAACCAACAAATTATCAATGTCTATTGATGTTAGATTGGCAGGTTGAACTGACGCTAAAAGTCAGATGTTTATCAGACGTTGGGATTTGGTCACCATACCTTACAGCTTCCATCCATCCATCCATTATCTGTAACCGCTTATCCAATTTAGGGTCGCGGGGGGTCCAGAGCCTACCTGGAATCATTGGGCGCAAGGCAGGAATACACCCTGGAGGGGGCGCCAGTCCTTCACAGGGCAACACAGACACACACACATTCACTCACACCTACGGACACTTTCGAGTCGCCAATCCACCTGCAACGTGTGTTTTTGGACTGTGGGAGGAAACCGGAGCACCCGGAGGAAACCCACGCGGACACGGGGAGAACACACCAACTCCTCACAGACAGTCACCCGGAGCAGGAATCGAACCCACAACCTCCAGGCCCCTGGAGCTGTGTGACTGCGACACTACCTGCTGCGCCACCGTGCCGCCCACCTTACAGCTTAATGTTGGTAATTTACGTCAATTTGACATCAGGATGTGACGTTTGGAAGATGTTGGATTTTGGTTGCATAACATCACTACTTAAAACCAACAAATTATCAACGTCTATTGATGTTAGAATGGCAGGTTGAACTGACATTAAAATTCAGACTTTTATCAGGCGTTGGGATTTGGTCACCATACCATACAGCTTAATGTTGGTAATTTACATCAATTTGACATCAGGATGTGACGTTTGGAAGATGTTGGATTTTGGTTACATAACATCACTACTTAAAACCAACAAATTATCAATGTCTATTGATGTTAGAATGGCAGGTTGAACTGACGTTAAAACTCAGATGTTTATCAGACGTTGGGATTTGGTCACCATACCTTACAGCTTAATGTTGGTAATTTACGTCAATTTGACATCAGGATGTGACGTTTGGAAGATGTTGTATTTTGGTTACATAACATCACTACTCATAACCAACAAATTATCAATGTCTATTGGTGTTAGAATGGCAAGTTGAACTGACGTTAAAATTCAGACGTTAATCAGAGGTTGGGATTTGGTCACCATACCTTACAGCTTAATGTTGGTAATTTACAACAATTTGACATCAGGATGTGACGTTTGCAAGATGTTGGATTTTGGTTACATAACATCACTACTTAAAACCAACAACTTATCAATGTCTATTGATGTTAGAATGGCAGGTTGAACTGACGTTAAAATTCAGATGTTTATCAGACGTTGGGATTTGGTCACCATACCTTACAGCTTAATGTTGGTAATTTACGTCAATTTGACATCAGGATGTGACATTTGAAAGATGTTGGATTTCGTTTGCATAACATCACAAAATAAAACCAACAAATTATCAATGTCTATTGATGTTAGAATGGCAGGTTGAACTGACGTTAAAATTCAGACGTTAATCAGAGGTTGGGATTTGGTCACCATACCTTACAACTAAATGTTGGTAATTTACATCAATTTGACATCAGGATGTGACGTTTGGAAGATGTTGGATTTTGGTTGCATAACATCACTACTTAAAACCAACAAATTATCAACGTCTATTGATGTTAGAATGGCAGGTTGAACTGACGTTAAAATTCAGATATTTATCAGACCTTGGGATTTGGTCACCATACCTTACAGCTTAATGTTGGTAATTTACATCAATTTGACATCAGGATGTGACGTTTGGAAGATGTTGGATTTTGGTTGCATAACATCACTACTTAAAACCAACAAATTATCAATGTTTATTGATGTTAGAATGGCAGGTTGAACTGACGTTAAAATTCAGATGTTTATCAGACGTTGGGATTTGGTCACCATACCTTACAGCTTAATGTTGGTAATTTACGTCAATTTGACATCAGGATGTGACATTTGAAATATGTTGGATTTTGGTTGCATAACATCACAAAATAAAACCAACAAATTATCAACGTCTATTGATGTTAGAATGGCAGGTTGAACTGACGTTAAAATTCAGATGTTTATCAGACTTTGGGATTTGGTCAGCATACCTTACAGCTTAATGTTGGTAATTTACGTCAATTTGACATCAGGATGTGACATTTGAAAGATGTTGGATTTTGGTTGCATAACATCACTACTTAAAACCAACAAATTATCAACGTCTATTGATGTTAGAATGGCAGGTTGAACTGACGTTAAAATTCAGGCGTTTATCAGACGTTGGGATTTGGTCACCATACCTTACAGCTTAACGCTGGTAATTTAAATCAATTTGACATCAGGATGTGACGTTTGGAAGATGTTGGATTTTGGTTGCATAACATCACTACTTAAAACCAACAAATTATCAATGTCTATTGATGTTAGATTGGCAGGTTGAACTGACGCTAAAAGTCAGATGTTTATCAGACGTTGAGATTTGGTCACCATACCTTACAGCTTAATGTTGGTAATTTACGTCAATTTGACATCAGGATGTGACGTTTGGAAGATGTTGGATTTTGGTTGCATAACATCACTACTTAAAACCAACAAATTATCAACGTCTATTGATGTTAGAATGGCAGGTTGAACTGACGTTAAAATTCAGACGTTAATCAGAGGTTGGGATTTGGTCACCATACCTTACAACTAAATGTTGGTAATTTACATCAATTTGACATCAGGATGTGACGTTTGGAAGATGTTGGATTTTGGTTGCATAACATCACTACTTAAAACCAACAAATTATCAACGTCTATTGATGTTAGAATGGCAGGTTGAACTGACGTTAAAATTCAGATATTTATCAGACCTTGGGATTTGGTCACCATACCTTACAGCTTAATGTTGGTAATTTACATCAATTTGACATCAGGATGTGACGTTTGGAAGATGTTGGATTTTGGTTGCATAACATCACTACTTAAAACCAACAAATTATCAATGTTTATTGATGTTAGAATGGCAGGTTGAACTGACGTTAAAATTCAGATGTTTATCAGACGTTGGGATTTGGTCACCATACCTTACAGCTTAATGTTGGTAATTTACGTCAATTTGACATCAGGATGTGACATTTGAAATATGTTGGATTTTGGTTGCATAACATCACAAAATAAAACCAACAAATTATCAACGTCTATTGATGTTAGAATGGCAGGTTGAACTGACGTTAAAATTCAGATGTTTATCAGACTTTGGGATTTGGTCAGCATACCTTACAGCTTAATGTTGGTAATTTACGTCAATTTGACATCAGGATGTGACATTTGAAAGATGTTGGATTTTGGTTGCATAACATCACTACTTAAAACCAACAAATTATCAACGTCTATTGATGTTAGAATGGCAGGTTGAACTGACGTTAAAATTCAGGCGTTTATCAGACGTTGGGATTTGGTCACCATACCTTACAGCTTAACGCTGGTAATTTAAATCAATTTGACATCAGGATGTGACGTTTGGAAGATGTTGGATTTTGGTTGCATAACATCACTACTTAAAACCAACAAATTATCAATGTCTATTGATGTTAGATTGGCAGGTTGAACTGACGCTAAAAGTCAGATGTTTATCAGACGTTGAGATTTGGTCACCATACCTTACAGCTTAATGTTGGTAATTTACGTCAATTTGACATCAGGATGTGACGTTTGGAAGATGTTGGATTTTGGTTGCATAACATCACTACTTAAAACCAACAAATTATCAACGTCTATTGATGTTAGAATGGCAGGTTGAACTGACATTAAAATTCAGACTTTTATCAGGCGTTGGGATTTGGTCACCATACCATACAGCTTAATGTTGGTAATTTACATCAATTTGACATCAGGATGTGACGTTTGGAAGATGTTGGATTTTGGTTACATAACATCACAAAATAAAACCAACAAATTATCAATGTCTATTGATGTTAGAATGGCAGGTTGAACTGACGTTAAAACTCAGATGTTTATCAGACGTTGGGATTTGGTCACCATACCTTACAGCTTAATGTTGGTAATTTACGTCAATTTGACATCAGGATGTGACGTTTGGAAGATGTTGTATTTTGGTTACATAACATCACTACTCATAACCAACAAATTATCAATGTCTATTGGTGTTAGAATGGCAAGTTGAACTGACGTTAAAATTCAGACGTTAATCAGAGGTTGGGATTTGGTCACCATACCTTACAGCTTAATGTTGGTAATTTACAACAATTTGACATCAGGATGTGACGTTTGCAAGATGTTGGATTTTGGTTACATAACATCACTACTTAAAACCAACAACTTATCAATGTCTATTGATGTTAGAATGGCAGGTTGAACTGACGTTAAAATTCAGATGTTTATCAGACGTTGGGATTTGGTCACCATACCTTACAGCTTAATGTTGGTAATTTACGTCAATTTGACATCAGGATGTGACATTTGAAAGATGTTGGATTTCGTTTGCATAACATCACAAAATAAAACCAACAAATTATCAATGTCTATTGATGTTAGAATGGCAGGTTGAACTGACGTTAAAATTCAGACGTTAATCAGAGGTTGGGATTTGGTCACCATACCTTACAACTAAATGTTGGTAATTTACATCAATTTGACATCAGGATGTGACGTTTGGAAGATGTTGGATTTTGGTTGCATAACATCACTACTTAAAACCAACAAATTATCAACGTCTATTGATGTTAGAATGGCAGGTTGAACTGACGTTAAAATTCAGATATTTATCAGACCTTGGGATTTGGTCTCCATACCTTACAGCTTAATGTTGGTAATTTACATCAATTTGACATCAGGATGTGACGTTTGGAAGATGTTGGATTTTGGTTGCATAACATCACTACTTAAAACCAACAAATTATCAATGTCTATTGATGTTAGAATGGCAGGTTGAACTGACGTTAAAATTCAGATGTTTATCAGACGTTGGGATTTGGTCACCATACCTTACAGCTTAATGTTGGTAATTTACGTCAATTTGACATCAGGATGTGACATTTGAAAGATGTTGGATTTTGGTTGCATAACATCACAAAATAAAACCAACAAATTATCAACGTCTATTGATGTTAGAATGGCAGGTTGAACTGACGTTAAAATTCAGATGTTTATCAGACTTTGGGATTTGGTCACCATACCTTACAGCTTAATGTTGGTAATTTACGTCAATTTGACATCAGGATGTGACATTTGAAAGATGTTGGATTTTGGTTGCATAACATCACTACTTAAAACCAACAAATTATCAACGTCTATTGATGTTAGAATGGCAAGTTGAACTGACGTTAAAATTCAGACGTTAATCAGAGGTTGGGATTTGGTCACCATACCTTACAGCTTAATGTTGGTAATTTACATCAATTTGACATCAGGATGTGACGTTTGCAAGATGTTGGATTTTGGTTACATAACATCACTACTTAAAACCAACAACTTATCAATGTCTATTGATGTTAGAATGGCAGGTTGAACTGACGTTAAAATTCAGATGTTTATCAGACGTTGGGATTTGGTCACCATACCTTACAGCTTAATGTTGGTAATTCACGTCAATTTGACATCAGGATGTGACATTTGAAAGATGTTGGATTTTGGTTGCATAACATCACAAAATAAAACCAACAAATTATCAACGTCTATTGATGTTAGAATGGCAGGTTGAACTGACGTTAAAATTCAGACGTTTATCAAACGTTGGGATTGGTCACCATAACTTACAGCTTAATGTTGGTAATTTACGTCAATTTGACATCAGGATGTGACGTTTGGAAGATGTTGTATTTTGGTTACATAACATCACTACTCATAACCAACAAATTATCAATGTCTATTGGTGTTAGAATGGCAAGTTGAACTGACGTTAAAATTCAGACGTTAATCAGACACTGGGATTTGGTCACCATACCTTACAGCTTAATGTTGGTAATTTACGTCAATTTGACATCAGGATGTGACGTTTGGAAGATGTTGGATTTTAGCTGCATAACATCACTACTTAAAACCAACAAATTATCAACGTCTATTGATGTTAGAATGGCAGGTTGAACTGACGTTAAAATTCAGATGTTTATCAGACGTTGGGATTTGGTCACCATAACTTACAGCTTAATGTTGGTAATTTACATCATTTTGACATCAGGATGTGACATTTGAAAGATGTTGGATTTTGGTTGCATAACATCACAAAATAAAACCAACAAATTATCAACGTCTATTGATGTTAGAATGGCAGGTTGAACTGACGTTAAAATTCAGACGTTAATCAGAGGTTGGGATTTGGTCACCATACCTTACAACTAAATGTTGGTAATTTACGTCAATTTGACATCAGGATGTGACGTATGGAAGATGTTGGATTTTGGTTGCATAACATCACTACTTAAAACCAACAAATTATCAACGTCTATTGATGTTAGAATGGCAGGTTGAACTGACGTTAAAATTCAGACGTTAATCAGAGGTTGGGATTTGGTCACCATACCTTACAACTAAATGTTGGTAATTTACGTCAATTTGACATCAGGATGTGACGTTTGGAAGATGTTGGATTTTGGTTGCATAACATCACTATTTAAAACCAACAAATTATCAATGTCTATTGATGTTAGAATGGCAGGTTGAACTGACGTTAAAATTCAGGCGTTTATCAGACGTTGGGATTTGGTCACCATACCTTACAGCTTAACGCTGGTAATTTACATCAATTTGACATCAGGATGTGACGTTTGGAAGATGTTGGATTTTGGTTGCATAACATCACTACTTAAAACCAACAAATTATCAATGTCTATTGATGTTAGATTGGCAGGTTGAACTGACGCTAAAAGTCAGATGTTTATCAGACGTTGGGATTTGGTCACCATACCTTACAGCTTCCATCCATCCATCCATTATCTGTAACCGCTTATCCAATTTAGGGTCGCGGGGGGTCCAGAGCCTACCTGGAATCATTGGGCGCAAGGCAGGAATACACCCTGGAGGGGGCACCAGTCCTTCACAGGGCAACACAGACACACACACATTCACTCACACCTACGGACACTTTCGAGTCGCCAATCCACCTGCAACGTGTGTTTTTGGACTGTGGGAGGAAACCGGAGCACCCGGAGGAAACCCACGCGGACACGGGGAGAACACACCAACTCCTCACAGACAGTCACCCGGAGCAGGAATCGAACCCACAACCTCCAGGCCCCTGGAGCTGTGTGACTGCGACACTACCTGCTGCGCCACCGTGCCGCCCACCTTACAGCTTAATGTTGGTAATTTACGTCAATTTGACATCAGGATGTGACGTTTGGAAGATGTTGGATTTTGGTTGCATAACATCACTACTTAAAACCAACAAATTATCAACGTCTATTGATGTTAGAATGGCAGGTTGAACTGACATTAAAATTCAGACTTTTATCAGGCGTTGGGATTTGGTCACCATACCATACAGCTTAATGTTGGTAATTTACATCAATTTGACATCAGGATGTGACGTTTGGAAGATGTTGGATTTTGGTTACATAACATCACTACTTAAAACCAACAAATTATCAATGTCTATTGATGTTAGAATGGCAGGTTGAACTGACGTTAAAACTCAGATGTTTATCAGACGTTGGGATTTGGTCACCATACCTTACAGCTTAATGTTGGTAATTTACGTCAATTTGACATCAGGATGTGACGTTTGGAAGATGTTGTATTTTGGTTACATAACATCACTACTCATAACCAACAAATTATCAATGTCTATTGGTGTTAGAATGGCAAGTTGAACTGACGTTAAAATTCAGACGTTAATCAGAGGTTGGGATTTGGTCACCATACCTTACAGCTTAATGTTGGTAATTTACAACAATTTGACATCAGGATGTGACGTTTGCAAGATGTTGGATTTTGGTTACATAACATCACTACTTAAAACCAACAACTTATCAATGTCTATTGATGTTAGAATGGCAGGTTGAACTGACGTTAAAATTCAGATGTTTATCAGACGTTGGGATTTGGTCACCATACCTTACAGCTTAATGTTGGTAATTTACGTCAATTTGACATCAGGATGTGACATTTGAAAGATGTTGGATTTCGTTTGCATAACATCACAAAATAAAACCAACAAATTATCAATGTCTATTGATGTTAGAATGGCAGGTTGAACTGACGTTAAAATTCAGACGTTAATCAGAGGTTGGGATTTGGTCACCATACCTTACAACTAAATGTTGGTAATTTACATCAATTTGACATCAGGATGTGACGTTTGGAAGATGTTGGATTTTGGTTGCATAACATCACTACTTAAAACCAACAAATTATCAACGTCTATTGATGTTAGAATGGCAGGTTGAACTGACGTTAAAATTCAGATATTTATCAGACCTTGGGATTTGGTCACCATACCTTACAGCTTAATGTTGGTAATTTACATCAATTTGACATCAGGATGTGACGTTTGGAAGATGTTGGATTTTGGTTGCATAACATCACTACTTAAAACCAACAAATTATCAATGTTTATTGATGTTAGAATGGCAGGTTGAACTGACGTTAAAATTCAGATGTTTATCAGACGTTGGGATTTGGTCACCATACCTTACAGCTTAATGTTGGTAATTTACGTCAATTTGACATCAGGATGTGACATTTGAAATATGTTGGATTTTGGTTGCATAACATCACAAAATAAAACCAACAAATTATCAACGTCTATTGATGTTAGAATGGCAGGTTGAACTGACGTTAAAATTCAGATGTTTATCAGACTTTGGGATTTGGTCAGCATACCTTACAGCTTAATGTTGGTAATTTACGTCAATTTGACATCAGGATGTGACATTTGAAAGATGTTGGATTTTGGTTGCATAACATCACTACTTAAAACCAACAAATTATCAACGTCTATTGATGTTAGAATGGCAAGTTGAACTGACGTTAAAATTCAGACGTTAATCAGAGGTTGGGATTTGGTCACCATACCTTACAGCTTAATGTTGGTAATTTACATCAATTTGACATCAGGATGTGACGTTTGCAAGATGTTGGATTTTGGTTACATAACATCACTACTTAAAACCAACAACTTATCAATGTCTATTGATGTTAGAAAGGCAGGTTGAACTGACGTTAAAATTCAGATGTTTATCAGACTTTGGGATTTGGTCACCATACCTTACAGCTTAATGTTGGTAATTCACGTCAATTTGACATCAGGATGTGACATTTGAAAGATGTTGGATTTTGGTTGCATAACATCACTACTTAAAACCAACAAATTATCAACGTCTATTGATGTTAGAATGGCAGGTTGAACTGACGTTAAAATTCAGACGTTAATCAGAGGTTGGGATTTGGTCACCATACCTTACAACTAAATGTTGGTAATTTACGTCAATTTGACATCAGGATGTGACGTTTGGAAGATGTTGGATTTTGGTTGCATAACATCACTATTTAAAACCAACAAATTATCAACGTCTATTGATGTTAGAATGGCAGGTTGAACTGACGTTAAAATTCAGGCGTTTATCAGACGTTGGGATTTGGTCACCATACCTTACAGCTTAACGCTGGTAATTTACATCAATTTGACATCAGGATGTGACGTTTGGAAGATGTTGGATTTTGGTTGCATAACATCACTACTTAAAACCAACAAATTATCAATGTCTATTGATGTTAGATTGGCAGGTTGAACTGACGCTAAAAGTCAGATGTTTATCAGACGTTGGGATTTGGTCACCATACCTTACAGCTTAATGTTGGTAATTTACGTCAATTTGACATCAGGATGTGACGTTTGGAAGATGTTGGATTTTGGTTACATAACATCACTACTTAAAACCAACAAATTATCAACGTCTATTGATGTTAGAATGGCAGGTTGAACTGACATTAAAATTCAGACTTTTATCAGGCGTTGGGATTTGGTCACCATACCATACAGCTTAATGTTGGTAATTTACATCAATTTGACATCAGGATGTGACGTTTGGAAGATGTTGGATTTTGGTTACATAACATCACCACTTAAAACCAACAAATTATCAATGTCTATTGATGTTAGAATGGCAGGTTGAACTGACGTTAAAACTCAGATGTTTATCAGACATTGGGATTTGGTCACCATACCTTACAGCTTAATGTTGGTAATTTACGTCAATTTGACATCAGGATGTGACGTTTGGAAGATGTTGTATTTTGGTTACATAACATCACTACTCATAACCAACAAATTATCAATGTCTATTGGTGTTAGAATGGCAAGTTGAACTGACGTTAAAATTCAGACGTTAATCAGAGGTTGGGATTTGGTCACCATACCTTACAGCTTAATGTTGGTAATTTACAACAATTTGACATCAGGATGTGACGTTTGCAAGATGTTGGATTTTGGTTACATAACATCACTACTTAAAACCAACAACTTATCAATGTCTATTGATGTTAGAATGGCAGGTTGAACTGACGTTAAAATTCAGATGTTTATCAGACGTTGGGATTTGGTCACCATACCTTACAGCTTAATGTTGGTAATTTACGTCAATTTGACATCAGGATGTGACATTTGAAAGATGTTGGATTTCGTTTGCATAACATCACAAAATAAAACCAACAAATTATCAATGTCTATTGATGTTAGAATGGCAGGTTGAACTGACGTTAAAATTCAGACGTTAATCAGAGGTTGGGATTTGGTCACCATACCTTACAACTAAATGTTGGTAATTTACATCAATTTGACATCAGGATGTGACGTTTGGAAGATGTTGGATTTTGGTTGCATAACATCACTACTTAAAACCAACAAATTATCAACGTCTATTGATGTTAGAATGGCAGGTTGAACTGACGTTAAAATTCAGATATTTATCAGACCTTGGGATTTGGTCACCATACCTTACAGCTTAATGTTGGTAATTTACATCAATTTGACATCAGGATGTGACGTTTGGAAGATGTTGGATTTTGGTTGCATAACATCACTACTTAAAACCAACAAATTATCAATGTTTATTGATGTTAGAATGGCAGGTTGAACTGACGTTAAAATTCAGATGTTTATCAGACGTTGGGATTTGGTCACCATACCTTACAGCTTAATGTTGGTAATTTACGTCAATTTGACATCAGGATGTGACATTTGAAAGATGTTGGATTTTGGTTGCATAACATCACAAAATAAAACCAACAAATTATCAACGTCTATTGATGTTAGAATGGCAGGTTGAACTGACGTTAAAATTCAGATGTTTATCAGACTTTGGGATTTGGTCACCACACCTTACAGCTTAATGTTGGTAATTTACGTCAATTTGACATCAGGATGTGACATTTGAAAGATGTTGGATTTTGGTTGCATAACATCACTACTTAAAACCAACAAATTATCAACGTCTATTGATGTTAGAATGGCAAGTTGAACTGACGTTAAAATTCAGACGTTAATCAGAGGTTGGGATTTGGTCACCATACCTTACAGCTTAATGCTGGTAATTTACATCAATTTGACATCAGGATGTGACGTTTGCAAGATGTTGGATTTTGGTTACATAACATCACTACTTAAAACCAACAACTTATCAATGTCTATTGATGTTAGAAAGGCAGGTTGAACTGACGTTAAAAATCAGATGTTTATCAGACTTTGGGATTTGGTCACCATACCTTACAGCTTAATGTTGGTAATTCACGTCAATTTGACATCAGGATGTGACATTTGAAAGATGTTGGATTTTGGTTGCATAACATCACAAAATAAAACCAACAAATTATCAACGTCTATTGATGTTAGAATGGCAGCTTGAACTGACGTTAAAATTCAGACGTTTATCAAACGTTGGGATTGGTCACCATAACTTACAGCTTAATGTTGGTAATTTACGTCAATTTGACATCAGGATGTGACGTTTGGAAGATGTTGTATTTTGGTTACATAACATCACTACTCATAACCAACAAATTATCAATGTCTATTGGTGTTAGAATGGCAAGTTGAACTGACGTTAAAATTCAGACGTTAATCAGACACTGGGATTTGGTCACCATACCTTACAGCTTAATGTTGGTAATTTACGTCAATTTGACATCAGGATGTGACGTTTGGAAGATGTTGGATTTTAGCTGCATAACATCACTACTTAAAACCAACAAATTATCAACATCTATTGATGTTAGAATGGCAGGTTGAACTGACGTTAAAATTCAGATATTTATCAGACCTTGGGATTTGGTCACCATACCTTACAGCTTAATGCTGGTAATTTACATCAATTTGACATCAGGTTGTGACGTTTGGAAGATGTTGGATTTTGGTTGCATAACATCACTACTTAAAACCAACAAATTATCAACGTCTATTGATGTTAGATTGGCAGGTTGAACTGACGCTAAAAGTCAGATGTTTATCAGACGTTGGGATTTGGTCACCATACCTTACAGCTTAATGTTGGTAATTTACGTAAATTTGACATCAGGATGTGACGTTTGGAAGATATTGGATTTTGGTTGCATAACATCACTACTTAAAACCAACAAATTATCAATGTCTATTGATGTTAGAATGGCAGGTTGAACTGACGTTAAAATTCAGACGTTTATCAGACGTTGGTATTTGGTCACCATACCATACTGCTTAATGTTGGTAATTTACATCAATTTGACATCAGGATGTGACGTTTGGAAGATGTTGGATTTTGGTTACATAACATCACTACTTAAAACCAACAAATTATCAACGTCTATTGATGTTAGAATGGCAGGTTGAACTGACGTTAAAATTCAGACGTTAATCAGAGGTTGGGATTTGGTCACCATACCTTACAACTAAATGTTGGTAATTTACGTCAATTTGACATCAGGATGTGACGTTTGGAAGATGTTGGATTTTGGTTGCATAACATCACTACTTAAAACCAACAAATTATCAACGTCTATTGATGTTAGAATGGCAGGTTGAACTGACGTTAAAATTCAGGCGTTTATCAGATGTTGGGATTTGGTCACCATACCTTACAGCTTAATGCTGGTAATTTACATCAATTTGACATCAGGATGTGACGTTTGGAAGATGTTGGATTTTGGTTGCATAACATCACTACTTAAAACCAACAAATTATCAACGTCTATTGATGTTAGAATGGCAGGTTGAACTGACGTTAAAATTCAGACGTTTATCAGACGTTGGGATTTGGTCACCATACCTTACAGCTTAATGTTGGTAATTTATGTCAATTTGACATGAGGATGTGACGTTTGGAAGATGTTGGATTTTGGTTGCATAACATCACTACTTAAAACCAACAAATTATCAACGTCTATTGATGTTAGAATGGCAGGTTGAACTGTTGTTGAAATTCAGGCGTTTATCAGACGTTGGGATTTGGTCACCATACCTTACAGCTTAATGCTGGTAATTTACATCAATTTGACATCAGGATGTGACGTTTGGAAGATGTTGGATTTTGGTTGCATAACATTACTACTTAAAACCAACAAAATATCAACGTCTATTGATGTTAGATTGGCAGGTTGAACTGACGCTAAAAGTCAGATGTTTATCAGACGTTGGGATTTGGTCACCATACCTTACAGCTTAATGTTGGTAATTTACGTAAATTTGACATCAGGATGTGACGTTTGGAAGATATTGGATTTTGGTTGCATAACATCACTACTTAAAACCAACAAATTATCAATGTCTATTGATGTTAGAATGGCAGGTTGAACTGACGTTAAAATTCAGACGTTAATCAGAGGTTGGGATTTGGTCACCATACCTTACAACTAAATGTTGGTAATTTACGTCAATTTGACATCAGGATGTGACGTTTGGAAGATGTTGGATTTTGGTTGCATAACATCACTACTTAAAACCAACAAATTATCAACGTCTATTGATGTTAGAATGGCAGGTTGAACTGACGTTAAAATTCAGGCGTTTATCAGATGTTGGGATTTGGTCACCATACCTTACAGCTTAATGCTGGTAATTTACATCAATTTGACATCAGGATGTGACGTTTGGAAGATGTTGGATTTTGGTTGCATAACATCACTACTTAAAACCAACAAATTATCAACGTCTATTGATGTTAGAATGGCAGGTTGAACTGACGTTAAAATTCAGACGTTTATCAGACGTTGGGATTTGGTCACCATACCTTACAGCTTAATGTTGGTAATTTATGTCAATTTGACATGAGGATGTGACGTTTGGAAGATGTTGGATTTTGGTTGCATAACATCACTACTTAAAACCAACAAATTATCAACGTCTATTGATGTTAGAATGGCAGGTTGAACTGTTGTTGAAATTCAGGCGTTTATCAGACGTTGGGATTTGGTCACCATACCTTACAGCTTAATGCTGGTAATTTACATCAATTTGACATCAGGATGTGACGTTTGGAAGATGTTGGATTTTGGTTGCATAACATCACTACTTAAAACCAACAAAATATCAATGTCTATTGATGTTAGATTGGCAGGTTGAACTGACGCTAAAAGTCAGATGTTTATCAGACGTTGGGATTTGGTCACCATACCTTACAGCTTAATGTTGGTAGTTTACGTAATTTTGACTTTAGGATGTGACGTATGGAAGATGTTGGATTTTGGTTGCATAACATCACTACTTAAAACCAACAAATTATCAACGTCTATTGATGTTAGAATGGCAGGTTGAACTGACGTTAAAATTCAGACGTTAATCAGAGGTTGGGATTTGGTCACCATACCTTACAACTAAATGTTGGTAATTTACGTCAATTTGACATCAGGATGTGACGTTTGGAAGATGTTGGATTTTGGTTGCATAACATCACTATTTAAAACCAACAAATTATCAACGTCTATTGATGTTAGAATGGCAGGTTGAACTGACGTTAAAATTCAGGCGTTTATTAGACGTTGGGATTTGGTCACCATACCTTACAGCTTAACGCTGGTAATTTACATCAATTTGACATCAGGATGTGACGTTTGGAAGATGTTGGATTTTGGTTGCATAACATCACTACTTAAAACCAACAAATTATCAATGTCTATTGATGTTAGATTGGCAGGTTGAACTGACGCTAAAAGTCAGATGTTTATCAGACGTTGGGATTTGGTCACCATACCTTACAGCTTAATGTTGGTAATTTACGTCAATTTGACATCAGGATGTGACGTTTGGAAGATGTTGGATTTTGGTTACATAACATCACTACTTAAAACCAACAAATTATCAACGTCTATTGATGTTAGAATGGCAGGTTGAACTGACATTAAAATTCAGACGTTTATCAGACGTTGGGATTTGGTCACCATACCTTACAGCTTAACCCCCTGGAGTCTGAGGGGTTTTCAGACACCCTGGTGTAGTCTGACATGCCTTGATTGTTTTACAAATTGTACGCATCTGAGAAAAAATCATTTCAAAGTGTTACACATGCATTTTTCAGAACTATCTCTGCAACAACAGTGTTGAATCAGTAAGAGTGTCATACATCTACATTTTGATTAAATTTACTCTAAACTTAGACTTTCCAAAAACCTATTTTCAGAAGTGCTGATATACTGTGAAAAAACACATTCTAAACATTCCTCACCGGGACCTTTGAGGTCAAAACTTTGTGAACACGGGTCTTGGCAACACACTGCTGATTCTACTTTTCATAAATTGTATGTAATTTTATACTTAGGACATAACAAATGTGAGGTGACACTCTGTTTTTCTCAGTCACTGGCTCCTACGTTGCATATGTATGAAGATAGGTGCGAAAACCGAGGTGCGAGGTCCCCACCCCACTGCCTAATGAATGGCCCATTAGCTGTCACTGCCACAGCTGTCAAAAGAGAAGAGACCAGAGGCAGAGTTTATCACAGTTTATTTCAAAAAAAGAGAACTAAACAAGCAATAAAAACAAAAAAATAAATAACTGGCATGAATTAAAATAAATGGAAAATGTGTTCACATGTAAACATAGTGATAATATACTAAAGATAGTCATACTGTATATCCTTGTGTGTGTATATATATTTGAGTCAGTTCAACAAAAGATGCCAGTCTCTAAAACAGTTTCTGTCTGGCTGCATGCAAAGGTAGACATCACACTGTTCACACTTCCATGGGGTTTTTGCATAGCACACAGCTGTTCAACAAGCTCTTCCATGAATGCCTTGTGGGTCAGGCTGTCCTGTTGCATAAGTTGTTGTGGAGAATGTAGGCATTGGTAGCAGCAATGTCCAAGAAGTGAAGAAACAGTTTTCTGTACCACTTCAAAGTTTTGTGCTGAGTTGTGTACTGCAAAATGCTAAACTTACAGAGCAGATGTGGAAGGACCATGTGTTTACACGTTGGTGGTTGCAGACTTGGTTGACGCCGTCGTCTTTGCTTGGAGGTGGAGTATTTTCCACATTTCTGAAAGAAAAATAATAAGAAATGTGAGCAACTGTCTTCTGAGCAGTTACAAAGATTAGCTATACATGCCAACAGTCACTACAACTAATAATTTCTTGTATTTCAAATACAGTACTTACATATGACCTATGTATAGCAGTACATAGCATAACAAGCTACATAGGATGACACTATTACATTCACACAGGCCATTTACACATGACATTAACACACTAGGCTAAACATATACAGCCATAAGCCACACTTATGGTACTGGAGCCTCGCATGGTAGTGTTAGCACTCTCAGCATGCACTCAGATTAGCAACAGGCTACACTTGAATGTCCCGTTTACACAACAGCAGGTTTTTTTTTACATTCATTTATGCTTTCATATACAAAGTAATACTTATTTAATTTATTCTTTATTTTAATTTATCCGGAATTCGCGGAGTGTACACAGTGAGCGCGAAGCGTGGGTTTGTTTCATTTGAAAGGAAATATTTCACTTACCTATCACAAAAACCCTCCTTCGGATCAATCCGCATCTCAAAATAAATCTTTCTTCGTCACTGTCCTCCCCGCTTTCGTCAGATGAGCTGAAATCCTCTTCATTTTCCAGAACAAAGCTCTCCTCCGCAGTGGCTCCAGCTCCCGTGAGTGCGACATGACGAAGCTCCACGTAAACAATTCCGCGACATGTGGCTCTGTATTTGGGCGTTTTCATGCAAATTATCAGCCAATGATCCTCCACTAGCAGCTGCCGAATTACCATAGTGTCAACATATGAATGGCAGAACGCGTCTATGGGCGGAACAAAAAAGCTTGTGCCTCAAAAATGTGCCGGTTGTTGTTTACGCTTCTCTCACAAGAATATAAATATATATATCGTTTCATCCTATATATAGTTGGAAAGTAGACCCTTCAAGGTTTCCGAGGTATGTTGTATTTTTTTTTAGGATAAAATCTCGCAGAGTTATATACGTGTTTATGTGGAATTTCAATTTTATCCCGCCGGCGGCATAGCCGACCTCAAAGGGTTAATGTTGGTAATTTATGTCAATTTGACATGAGGATGTGACGTTTGGAAGATGTTGGATTTTGGTTGCATAACATCACTACTTAAAACCAACAAATTATCAACGTCTATTGATGTTAGAATGGCAGGTTGAACTGTTGTTGAAATTCAGGCGTTTATCAGACGTTGGGATTTGGTCACCATACCTTACAGCTTAATGCTGGTAATTTACATCAATTTGACATCAGGATGTGACGTTTGGAAGATGTTGGATTTTGGTTGCATAACATCACTACTTAAAACCAACAAAATATCAACGTCTATTGATGTTAGATTGGCAGGTTGAACTGACGCTAAAAGTCAGATGTTTATCAGACGTTGGGATTTGGTCACCATACCTTACAGCTTAATGTTGGTAGTTTACGTAAATTTGACATCAGGATGTGACGTATGGAAGATGTTGGATTTTGGTTGCATAACATCACTACTTAAAACCAACAAATTATCAACGTCTATTGATGTTAGAATGGCAGGTTGAACTGACGTTAAAATTCAGACGTTAATCAGAGGTTGGGATTTGGTCACCATACCTTACAACTAAATGTTGGTAATTTACGTCAATTTGACATCAGGATGTGACGTTTGGAAGATGTTGGATTTTGGTTGCATAACATCACTATTTAAAACCAACAAATTATCAACGTCTATTGATGTTAGAATGGCAGGTTGAACTGACGTTAAAATTCAGGCGTTTATTAGACGTTGGGATTTGGTCACCATACCTTACAGCTTAACGCTGGTAATTTACATCAATTTGACATCAGGATGTGACGTTTGGAAGATGTTGGATTTTGGTTGCATAACATCACTACTTAAAACCAACAAATTATCAATGTCTATTGATGTTAGATTGGCAGGTTGAACTGACGCTAAAAGTCAGATGTTTATCAGACGTTGGGATTTGGTCACCATACCTTACAGCTTAATGTTGGTAATTTACGTCAATTTGACATCAGGATGTGACGTTTGGAAGATGTTGGATTTTGGTTGCATAACATCACTACTTAAAACCAACAAATTATCAACGTCTATTGATGTTAGAATGGCAGGTTGAACTGACATTAAAATTCAGACTTTTATCAGGCGTTGGGATTTGGTCACCATACCATACAGCTTAATGTTGGTAATTTACATCAATTTGACATCAGGATGTGACGTTTGGAAGATGTTGGATTTTGGTTACATAACATCACTACTTAAAACCAACAAATTATCAATGTCTATTGATGTTAGAATGGCAGGTTGAACTGACGTTAAAACTCAGATGTTTATCAGATTTTGGGATTTGGTCACCATACCTTACAGCTTAATGTTGGTAATTTACGTCAATTTGACATCAGGATGTGACGTTTGGAAGATGTTGTACTTTGGTTACATAACATCACTACTCATAACCAACAAATTATCAATGTCTATTGGTGTTAGAATGGCAAGTTGAACTGACGTTAAAATTCAGACGTTAATCAGAGGTTGGGATTTGGTCACCATACCTTACAGCTTAATGTTGGTAATTTACAACAATTTGACATCAGGATGTGACGTTTGCAAGATGTTGGATTTTGGTTACATAACATCACTACTTAAAACCAACAACTTATCAATGTCTATTGATGTTAGAATGGCAGGTTGAACTGACGTTAAAATTCAGATGTTTATCAGACGTTGGGATTTGGTCACCATACCTTACAGCTTAATGTTGGTAATTTACGTCAATTTGACATCAGGATGTGACATTTGAAAGATGTTGGATTTCGTTTGCATAACATCACAAAATAAAACCAACAAATTATCAATGTCTATTGATGTTAGAATGGCAGGTTGAACTGACGTTAAAATTCAGACGTTAATCAGAGGTTGGGATTTGGTCACCATACCTTACAACTAAATGTTGGTAATTTACATCAATTTGACATCAGGATGTGACGTTTGGAAGATGTTGGATTTTGGTTGCATAACATCACTACTTAAAACCAACAAATTATCAACATCTATTGATGTTAGAATGGCAGGTTGAACTGACGTTAAAATTCAGATATTTATCAGACCTTGGGATTTGGTCACCATACCTTACAGCTTAATGTTGGTAATTTACATCAATTTGACATCAGGATGTGACGTTTGGAAGATGTTGGATTTTGGTTGCATAACATCACTACTTAAAACCAACAAATTATCAATGTCTATTGATGTTAGAATGGCAGGTTGAACTGACGTTAAAATTCAGACGTTAATCAGAGGTTGGGATTTGGTCACCATACCTTACAGCTTAATGTTGGTAATTTACAACAATTTGACATCAGGATGTGACGTTTGCAAGATGTTGGATTTTGGTTACATAACATCACTACTTAAAACCAACAACTTATCAATGTCTATTGATGTTAGAATGGCAGGTTGAACTGACGTTAAAATTCAGATGTTTATCAGACGTTGGGATTTGGTCACCATACCTTACAGCTTAATGTTGGTAATTTACGTCAATTTGACATCAGGATGTGACATTTGAAAGATGTTGGATTTCGTTTGCATAACATCACAAAATAAAACCAACAAATTATCAATGTCTATTGATGTTAGAATGGCAGGTTGAACTGACGTTAAAATTCAGACGTTAATCAGAGGTTGGGATTTGGTCACCATACCTTACAACTAAATGTTGGTAATTTACATCAATTTGACATCAGGATGTGACGTTTGGAAGATGTTGGATTTTGGTTGCATAACATCACTACTTAAAACCAACAAATTATCAACATCTATTGATGTTAGAATGGCAGGTTGAACTGACGTTAAAATTCAGATATTTATCAGACCTTGGGATTTGGTCACCATACCTTACAGCTTAATGTTGGTAATTTACATCAATTTGACATCAGGATGTGACGTTTGGAAGATGTTGGATTTTGGTTGCATAACATCACTACTTAAAACCAACAAATTATCAATGTCTATTGATGTTAGAATGGCAGGTTGAACTGACGTTAAAATTCAGATGTTTATCAGACGTTGGGATTTGGTCACCATACCTTACAGCTTAATGTTGGTAATTTACGTCAATTTGACATCAGGATGTGACATTTGAAAGATGTTGGATTTTGGTTGCATAACATCACAAAATAAAACCAACAAATTATCAACGTCTATTGATGTTAGAATGGCAGGTTGAACTGACGTTAAAATTCAGATGTTTATCAGACTTTGGGATTTGGTCACCATACCTTACAGCTTAATGTTGGTAATTTACGTCAATTTGACATCAGGATGTGATATTTGAAAGATGTTGGATTTTGGTTGCATAACATCACTACTTAAAACCAACAAATTATCAACGTCTATTGATGTTAGAATGGCAAGTTGAACTGACGTTAAAATTCAGACGTTAATCAGAGGTTGGGATTTGGTCACCATACCTTACAGCTTAATGTTGGTAATTTACATCAATTTGACATCAGGATGTGACGTTTGCAAGATGTTGGATTTTGGTTACATAACATCACTACTTAAAACCAACAAATTATCAACGTCTATTGATGTTAGAATGGCAGGTCGAACTGACTTTAAAATTCAGACGTTAATCAGAGGTTGGGATTTGGTCACCATACCTTACAACTAAATGTTGGTAATTTACGTCAATTTGACATCAGGATGTGACGTTTGGAAGATGTTGGATTTTGGTTGAATAACATCA
The DNA here is from genome assembly GCF_029633855.1 of Hoplias malabaricus. Taxonomy (NCBI): domain Eukaryota; kingdom Metazoa; phylum Chordata; class Actinopteri; order Characiformes; family Erythrinidae; genus Hoplias; species Hoplias malabaricus. Next base: position 30,647,349 of record NC_089819.1, read on the forward strand.
CTACTTAAAACCAACAAATTATCAACGTCTATTGATGTTAGAATGGCAGGTTGAACTGACGTTAAAATTCAGGCGTTTATCAGATGTTGGGATTTGGTCACCATACCTTACAGCTTAATGCTGGTAATTTACATCAATTTGACATCAGGATGTGACGTTTGGAAGATGTTGGATTTTGGTTGCATAACATCACTACTTAAAACCAACAAATTATCAACGTCTATTGATGTTAGAATGGCAGGTTGAACTGTTGTTGAAATTCAGGCGTTTATCAGACGTTGGGATTTGGTCACCATACCTTACAGCTTAATGCTGGTAATTTACATCAATTTGACATCAGGATGTGACGTTTGGAAGATGTTGGATTTTGGTTGCATAACATCACTACTTAAAACCAACAAAATATCAACGTCTATTGATGTTAGATTGGCAGGTTGAACTGACGCTAAAAGTCAGATGTTTATCAGACGTTGGGATTTGGTCACCATACCTTACAGCTTAATGTTGGTAGTTTACGTAAATTTGACATCAGGATGTGACGTATGGAAGATGTTGGATTTTGGTTGCATAACATCACTACTTAAAACCAACAAATTATCAACGTCTATTGATGTTAGAATGGCAGGTTGAACTGACGTTAAAATTTAGACGTTAATCAGAGGTTGGGATTTGGTCACCATACCTTACAACTAAATGTTGGTAATTTACGTCAATTTGACATCAGGATGTGACGTTTGGAAGATGTTGGATTTTGGTTGCATAACATCACTATTTAAAACCAACAAATTATCAACGTCTATTGATGTTAGAATGGCAGGTTGAACTGACGTTAAAATTCAGGCGTTTATTAGACGTTGGGATTTGGTCACCATACCTTACAGCTTAACGCTGGTAATTTACATCAATTTGACATCAGGATGTGACGTTTGGAAGATGTTGGATTTTGGTTGCATAACATCACTACTTAAAACCAACAAATTATCAATGTCTATTGATGTTAGATTGGCAGGTTGAACTGACGCTAAAAGTCAGATGTTTATCAGACGTTGGGATTTGGTCACCATACCTTACAGCTTAATGTTGGTAATTTACGTCAATTTGACATCAGGATGTGACGTTTGGAAGATGTTGGATTTTGGTTACATAACATCACTACTTAAAACCAACAAATTATCAATGTCTATTGATGTTAGAATGGCAGGTTGAACTGACGTTAAAACTCAGATGTTTATCAGACGTTGGGATTTGGTCACCATACCTTACAGCTTAATGTTGGTAATTTACGTCAATTTGACATCAGGATGTGACGTTTGGAAGATGTTGTATTTTGGTTACATAACATCACTACTCATAACCAACAAATTATCAATGTCTATTGGTGTTAGAATGGCAAGTTGAACTGACGTTAAAATTCAGACGTTAATCAGAGGTTGGGATTTGGTCACCATACCTTACAGCTTAATGTTGGTAATTTACAACAATTTGACATCAGGATGTGACGTTTGCAAGATGTTGGATTTTGGTTACATAACATCACTACTTAAAACCAACAACTTATCAATGTCTATTGATGTTAGAATGGCAGGTTGAACTGACGTTAAAATTCAGATGTTTATCAGACGTTGGGATTTGGTCACCATACCTTACAGCTTAATGTTGGTAATTTACGTCAATTTGACATCAGGATGTGACATTTGAAAGATGTTGGATTTCGTTTGCATAACATCACAAAATAAAACCAACAAATTATCAATGTCTATTGATGTTAGAATGGCAGGTTGAACTGACGTTAAAATTCAGACGTTAATCAGAGGTTGGGATTTGGTCACCATACCTTACAACTAAATGTTGGTAATTTACATCAATTTGACATCAGGATGTGACGTTTGGAAGATGTTGGATTTTGGTTGCATAACATCACTACTTAAAACCAACAAATTATCAACATCTATTGATGTTAGAATGGCAGGTTGAACTGACGTTAAAATTCAGATATTTATCAGACCTTGGGATTTGGTCACCATACCTTACAGCTTAATGTTGGTAATTTACATCAATTTGACATCAGGATGTGACGTTTGGAAGATGTTGGATTTTGGTTGCATAACATCACTACTTAAAACCAACAAATTATCAATGTCTATTGATGTTAGAATGGCAGGTTGAACTGACGTTAAAATTCAGATGTTTATCAGACGTTGGGATTTGGTCACCATACCTTACAGCTTAATGTTGGTAATTTATGTCAATTTGACATGAGGATGTGACGTTTGGAAGATGTTGGATTTTGGTTGCATAACATCACTACTTAAAACCAACAAATTATCAACGTCTATTGATGTTAGAATGGCAGGTTGAACTGTTGTTGAAATTCAGGCGTTTATCAGACGTTGGGATTTGGTCACCATACCTTACAGCTTAATGCTGGTAATTTACATCAATTTGACATCAGGATGTGACGTTTGGAAGATGTTGGATTTTGGTTGCATAACATCACTACTTAAAACCAACAAAATATCAACGTCTATTGATGTTAGATTGGCAGGTTGAACTGACGCTAAAAGTCAGATGTTTATCAGACGTTGGGATTTGGTCACCATACCTTACAGCTTAATGTTGGTAGTTTACGTAAATTTGACATCAGGATGTGACGTATGGAAGATGTTGGATTTTGGTTGCATAACATCACTACTTAAAACCAACAAATTATCAACGTCTATTGATGTTAGAATGGCAGGATGAACTGACGTTAAAATTCAGACGTTAATCAGAGGTTGGGATTTGGTCACCATACCTTACAACTAAATGTTGGTAATTTACGTCAATTTGACATCAGGATGTGACGTTTGGAAGATGTTGGACTTTGGTTGCATAACATCACTATTTAAAACCAACAAATTATCAACGTCTATTGATGTTAGAATGGCAGGTTGAACTGACGTTAAAATTCAGGCGTTTATTAGACGTTGGGATTTGGTCACCATACCTTACAGCTTAACGCTGGTAATTTACATCAATTTGACATCAGGATGTGACGTTTGGAAGATGTTGGATTTTGGTTGCATAACATCACTACTTAAAACCAACAAATTATCAATGTCTATTGATGTTAGATTGGCAGGTTGAACTGACGCTAAAAGTCAGATGTTTATCAGACGTTGGGATTTGGTCACCATACCTTACAGCTTAATGTTGGTAATTTACGTCAATTTGACATCAGGATGTGACGTTTGGAAGATGTTGGATTTTGGTTACATAACATCACTACTTAAAACCAACAAATTATCAATGTCTATTGATGTTAGAATGGCAGGTTGAACTGACGTTAAAACTCAGATGTTTATCAAACGTTGGGATTTGGTCACCATACCTTACAGCTTAATGTTGGTAATTTACGTCAATTTGACATCAGGGTGTGACGTTTGGAAGATGTTGTATTTTGGTTACATAACATCACTACTCATAACCAACAAATTATCAATGTCTATTGGTGTTAGAATGGCAAGTTGAACTGACGTTAAAATTCAGACGTTAATCAGAGGTTGGGATTTGGTCACCATACCTTACAGCTTAATGTTGGTAATTTACAACAATTTGACATCAGGATGTGACGTTTGCAAGATGTTGGATTTTGGTTACATAACATCACTACTTAAAACCAACAACTTATCAATGTCTATTGATGTTAGAATGGCAGGTTGAACTGACGTTAAAATTCAGATGTTTATCAGACGTTGGGATTTGGTCACCATACCTTACAGCTTAATGTTGGTAATTTACGTCAATTTGACATCAGGATGTGACATTTGAAAGATGTTGGATTTCGTTTGCATAACATCACAAAATAAAACCAACAAATTATCAATGTCTATTGATGTTAGAATGGCAGGTTGAACTGACGTTAAAATTCAGACGTTAATCAGAGGTTGGGATTTGGTCACCATACCTTACAACTAAATGTTGGTAATTTACATCAATTTGACATCAGGATGTGACGTTTGGAAGATGTTGGATTTTGGTTGCATAACATCACTACTTAAAACCAACAAATTATCAACATCTATTGATGTTAGAATGGCAGGTTGAACTGACGTTAAAATTCAGATATTTATCAGACCTTGGGATTTGGTCACCATACCTTACAGCTTAATGTTGGTAATTTACATCAATTTGACATCAGGATGTGACGTTTGGAAGATGTTGGATTTTGGTTGCATAACATCACTACTTAAAACCAACAAATTATCAATGTCTATTGATGTTAGAATGGCAGGTTGAACTGACGTTAAAATTCAGATGTTTATCAGACGTTGGGATTTGGTCACCATACCTTACAGCTTAATGTTGGTAATTTACGTCAATTTGACATCAGGATGTGACATTTGAAAGATGTTGGATTTTGGTTGCATAACATCACAAAATAAAACCAACAAATTATCAACGTCTATTGATGTTAGAATGGCAGGTTGAACTGACGTTAAAATTCAGATGTTTATCAGACTTTGGGATTTGGTCACCATACCTTACAGCTTAATGTTGGTAATTTACGTCAATTTGACATCAGGATGTGAAATTTGAAAGATGTTGGATTTTGGTTGCATAACATCACTACTTAAAACCAACAAATTATCAACGTCTATTGATGTTAGAATGGCAAGTTGAACTGACGTTAAAATTCAGACGTTAATCAGAGGTTGGGATTTGGTCACCATACCTTACAGCTTAATGTTGGTAATTTACATCAATTTGACATCAGGATGTGACGTTTGCAAGATGTTGGATTTTGGTTACATAACATCACTACTTAAAACCAACAACTTATCAATGTCTATTGATGTTAGAATGGCAGGTTGAACTGACGTTAAAATTCAGACGTTTATCAAACGTTGGGATTGGTCACCATAACTTACAGCTTAATGTTGGTAATTTACGTCAATTTGACATCAGGATGTGACGTTTGGAAGATGTTGTATTTTGGTTACATAACATCACTACTCATAACCAACAAATTATCAATGTCTATTGGTGTTAGAATGGCAAGTTGAACTGACGTTAAAATTCAGACGTTAATCAGACACTGGGATTTGGTCACCATACCTTACAGCTTAATGTTGGTAATTTACGTCAATTTGACATCAGGATGTGACGTTTGGAAGATGTTGGATTTTAGCTGCATAACATCACTACTTAAAACCAACAAATTATCAACGTCTATTGATGTTAGAATGGCAGGTTGAACTGACGTTAAAATTCAGATGTTTATCAGACGTTGGGATTTGGTCACCATAACTTACAGCTTAATGTTGGTAATTTACATCATTTTGACATCAGGATGTGACATTTGAAAGATGTTGGATTTTGGTTGCATAACATCACAAAATAAAACCAACAAATTATCAACGTCTATTGATGTTAGAATGGCAGGTTGAACTGACGTTAAAATTCAGACGTTAATCAGAGGTTGGGATTTGGTCACCATACCTTACAACTAAATGTTGGTAATTTACGTCAATTTGACATCAGGATGTGACGTATGGAAGATGTTGGATTTTGGTTGCATAACATCA